>NW_022196904.1:187963284-187969608 GCF_008632895.1 Mastomys coucha
ATATATATATATATATATATGTACATATACATATATATGTGTGTGTGTGTGGTGTGTTTGTATATACATATACATATATATGTGTGTGTGAATTACCATTTATTTGTGTCAATGAATTGATTATGAAAACATGAATAATCTATAGCATAATTTTTCTGAGACAGTCTCATTGTGTCACCTTGACTAGCCCTTAACACATGGAGATACTCCTGCCTCTGCCTCCTGAATGCTGGCATCACAGGTGTGGGTGTCCCTCTGCCTTGTTTGCATATACAGGTTTGTTCTGCTCTTGTGAGTTCATGTTGTGACAGAATTGCTGAAGAACTCTTACTCAGTCTTTCATCCATTTTCTGATGGGATGCTCCATGGCAGAGAACCCTGTATCATGGGATGCTCGACTGCAGGGAGTGCTGCATCCTGGAATGCTCGACTGCGGAGAGCGCTGCATCATGGGATGCTCGACTGCGGGGAACACTGCATCATGGGATGCTCGACTGCGGGGAACGCTGCATCATGGGATGCTCGACTGCGGGGAACGCTGCATCATGGGATGCTCGACTGAAGGGAACGCTGCATCATGGGATGCTGCATCATGCTGAGGTTAGTATAACCACACTGAAACTAACTCCAGATGAGCAAGAAGAGCCCTCTGTCACTTCTCCTCCTAGACAACGAACCTGGCAGGAGAAAGTCCTACTCTTCATGGTAAAAGAACAAGAGAGCTCGCTGCTCTTCCAATCCATCCACGTTTGTTACCAGGAACCATACTGGACAACTCATAACTGCCTGTAACTTCAGCTCCAGAGGAGCCTGGGTTTAAATCCCAGCACCTCTGTAAAAGTCAGGCACAGGTGCATGTCTGTCAGCTCAGCCCTGGGGACAGGGACAAAGAGGTGCTGGTGCTCACTGGACAGCCAGGTTAGCTCCAAGTTCAGTGAGAGACCGTCTCGAAAAAATAAGATAGAAAGTGGTAAAGACAGCTGACATTATTCCACACATGATCATGCACATACATGCTCACACATACAGGAACACATTCTCACACACACACACACACAGACACATACACACACACACGATTTTTAAAATATAATGAGTTGAAAGAAGAAAGATAAGACAAAAAAAATCTGTGCTCAGGAAATAACTCCGTGCTGAGAATATCCCTGGCAAAGAAAGTTTGGAAAAATACGTGATCCAAATATCAATGACTAGTGAAGAACATGATGAAGACATGATTTTTAATTTCGATGTTACAAAAGCTCTTACCCTTTCCTACACTGAGAGAAAGCGTGTGTATTTATCCAGGGCTTACAAAAGGAACACACAGGACCTGGGGTATGACCCGAAGGCAGGAAAGCCAAACTTGGTGGCCTGGCTTCATGGGAGCAGTACGAAGCGTCTCTGTCAACTGATAGTGACCTGAGTACAGATGTGACCAAGTGGAAAAACCTCCCCGCTGCCAAAATAGCCACTGAACGTTCCATAAGAAGGCGACAGTTTAGTGGTGGGTACAGTCAGAGACCTATTCAAGTAAGAAGGGATTAAAAAAAAACTCAAAAGAAAGAAAATGTGGTATATAGCCAATCAGTGTCCCTAACATACCGCCCTCCCCCCAATCTCCAGTGTCCCTGTGTATTTTGCCCTGCCCCATCAACAACAGCTACTTCTAAATGGATGGTCCTGACAGTATTCCTTACTGTCCTCTTTGATTTGGTGACATCGGCTTTTGGGAGGGGCCTGGAAGGTATGTGCCGCCTTCTTTCATCAGCTTTCCAGTCCAGTGCTCTTCACTGTTCGGCTAAGGACCTTTTGTGTGTAGACAGCTCACACATCTGTCTGTAGCCAGCCAGAACCTTCACTTTGGGACAGCACCAGCACCATAACCAGACACATCCAGATGAAGCTCGCTGGCCTCCCTCCACCAACTCTGCACTGCAGAGTTTGCACAGGCAAATGAGCTGGTCTTGAGAGAGCTTCAACCTCCATTCTTTCCCCGTCTTCAGAATCAGTTCCTGAATGTCCGTCAGCTGTGCCAGGGAGACCCTGGGACGAAACAGGAATCAGGGTCAAACTGTCCTTGCCCTCCTGGAGCTGGGGTCCTGGATACCGACTGACTCTGGTCAATCCTGTGAAGGCAGTGAGTTGTGTTTTGGGGTAACCTCCTTCTTACCAACTCAATTGTCACTTCCTACCTCAGGTCTCTGTGGCCTCGTGCCTTGTTACCTCAATAGCTTCTCCATCAACTTGTTCACACGTCTACTTGAAACCAGTTTGATCACATCCTCTCTGCTTATGGTGCTCCTGTAGCTCCTCACTTCCCCATTAAATGGCTCAACGGAAGGGCTGGTCCAAGGCCTACTGAAACCCGGGGGGGGGGGGGGAAGCTGCCTCTGTGTCCTTGAAACTTCGTCTTCACATATTCGTTCATCATAATGAATCAATGAGCATCCAATCTGTTTTCAAAACTGGAATATCCATTTAGATCACACACGTGAAGCCATCCTGTGTGTTAACTATTTCTATACACCTTTCTACACACGTACTCTACATTTCATGAAATGACATTTTGTTCCACATGGCATCATGTCATGAAGCCTCCTTTAATTTTTGCTTTATGGACATTCGTTCTGTCTCATTAAGAGCATAACACATCTGAATGACACAATAGTTATCTCAAAGCATGGTATTTTTCAAATCAACATAGACACAAGTTAAAAATAAAATATTATCAAAGGGACATATAATAAAAAAAAAAACAGTAGGATCCTGTCTGTCCCCACTTCACACCTAGTTCCCAGAAGTAGCTGTTTAAGAACGTTTTAAATTCCATTTCTTCTACTTTATCTCTATGTCCCCAAACAGTAGGCACATGCTGGTTCTTAGGATTAATTTATACTTCGCCTGTTAGCTTCCCAGTGTGTTACACTTAATCATTCAACAAATAAATACTGCTCCCACACCACGCGCCAGACATTGTTCCCGGAAATACGGATCTAGCAATGAGCAAGACAGACAATGTCATTCGCTTCATGAAACTTGAACTCTAGAAGACACTGCAATGGGAAAGTGAGCCACTGAATATTATGGTGGGCAGGGGATGGGTTGGGGGGGACAGTGATTTAAAAAACACTGACTTTCAATAGAGTATCACTGAAATGTTCTTCTGAGGTTCTGAGGTGATGTGAACTGAGCCCTACCTCCTGACAAGGGCCTGTATTGTGAACCCCTTGGGTGGAACAGGGCACTGTGCATTGGGTTAAGGCCTGGGTTTCACTTCTTACAGAAGCCTCAGGACAGCCTATCCAGGCCCAAACTCCTTCTACCTTCTTACACCTAAGCTTCATGTCTGGGAAAGCCCGGACACCTCAGCATGAAGTCCCAAACAGTGAGAAGAACTCAAGGGAGCAGGACATGCTTTTTCTGTATGGATGCCAACTCAGAAATGTCTCAACTCTTCTGCTCATGTCTTTTTGGCCAGACCTTAGTCACACTGACGCACTAAGCTGTAAGAGAAAATTGAAATGCAGTTTCTATTCTGGGCACTAAGCTAAAATTCTCTTCCTGTGAAGAGAGGATAGATGTCAGGGGCCAATTCATTTTCTATCAAAATAACATTTATGTAGAAGAAAGATTAACGATAAAAAATCTTTGAAGAAGTTAAAAAAACTGTTTAAATACGAGCTATAATCTGGGCTTGTTGATAGCTGTAGTGCTTGAGAGGATGCTGGAAGTCAAGGTCAACTCGACAAGTGAGTTCAAGGTCAGCCTGGGTTACTTGAGACCTTATACTCCCAGGGGTGCCAGAGAGAGATGATGGAGCAGGCACACTGCTATCAGAGAGAAGAAGGCCGTGGGGATACAAGCAGAGCATGTTTTTGTATGTGTACTTGCACGCATGTTCCTGTACCTGTGCAGAGGCACATTGGTGCCACAGAGTGCACGCAGGGATCAGAGGGAAGCCTCAGGTGTCTGTTCTCTCCTTCCATTTTGAGACAGGTAGGGGTCTCAATATCCCCAATGCAGATATTAAGTTAGGTGGCCCCTGAACTTGTGGGGATTCTCCTGCCTCCGTCACCCTGTAGGAGTGCTGGGGTTATGGATGCGTGTTATAGCTTCCAGTTGGTTTCATGTGAGCTCTGGAGAGCTGAACTCCGGTCCTCACGTTTACATGGCAAGTTCTTTACCCACTGAGCCATCTCCCCAGCATAGGGGACCTTACATTTATTTCAGTTGCAACTGGAGGCCATGAAAGAGCTTTCAACAGGGAACTAATGGGACCTCTTTTCCCTATCCACCTCTTTCTCTGTTCCTTATTAGCATTAGTAACCAATTCTTATTTTACATAATTGAACTCGTCACTCTTTACAGCACCTGAGCCCACAGACATTGTTCATCCCAGGACCAAATGCTGTGTGACGGTTGCCTCACATGAATGTCTGTTGGTTTTCACACATGTAATTATACATGCAAACATGCAAACACATGGCTACCGTTCACTCCAGATTTCCCATCATGCCATTCCATCAAATCAGATACTCCAACTAGTTTGCCTTTTTTTTTTTCCTTTCAAAATTTGGTTGGAGTTCTTACCCATTGATTATGATTATTAATCATCTGGCCCTTGTGAACCTGTTCATCTTTTTTATAACTTTACTATCATGCTAATGAATCTTAGGATAGAAAGGAGAAAAATGAATACAATCTCTCCAACATTGTAACAAATTCCATTAGCACCTTTACCGAAGAATCTTTGAAAATAACTTTAACCTTGTACTATATACTGAAAACGCACCTCTTGTTGGACATTTTTGAATAAAGAACAGAAAAGATGAAAATTACTTTCAAGATATCTTTGTCGAGTTTCATTTTTCAAAACCGGTGACTCCCCAGCAGGAGACCGTGAGGTAGCTTTGGTTTAATAAGACTCTGCTCTCAACCACTCACGCTTAGCTCTGACAGCACCTCTTCCCCACAGCATCCTTCTCTCCTGAGGTGCGGTAGGGCTTTCTGTTTACTTCTTTGTTTATCCTGTTGGCCCTGTAAAGGCTGGCATCTGTCTTCCCACATCTCCTCATATTGCTTGAATTACCTTGGCGGACATTTAACTATTTCCAAGATGTATGGGTGCTGACTCCCTTTGCCCTGAAAGGACTTATTCCCATCTGCCTCTGGTTTTCTTCTTCAGAGATAATTGTCACTCTTCACGTTCTTCTCCCTTGTGAGTGTACTTACATTTATAGTCCATCTCAAAAGCTGCCTTGTTCTCGAGGCCCTCCCTAAGGAATCTGACCTCTGTCAGAGTGTCTTTCCATAAGCAGCCCACCGCAAACATTTCCTAAATGATACTACATTTTCTTCAACTCCTGCTATTATATACCGAACAGTTTAAAAGGCTGTGAGTGCTACTCAGGGCATTCCCAGCCTAGGAGCAGATTGGAGGGAATTTAATGTCTCCCAGTTGCTTACCTGGTACAGCAAAGACATTGTATTCAAATCCACTCGTTCCCTCTGCAGGGGAGGGACTTCCAATGCTGACTGCCTAACTGCGCTGATTTTCTTACCTGCTCTTTGTCAAAAACTTGTCAGAAATTTTAATACGTATGAATAAATTTCACGATCTGGACTGAGTATAGAGTTCCTATGTAAACAGTTTCAGAGTTTTCTCTTAGAACAAGCGGCAGTTTCTTGGCTGATCATTCTTAAGACTCAAGAATCGCTGGGTTGTTTAAAATGCAGGACTTTTATTATCTATGTTTGAAAAACACGGTCTTAGCCAGGGATGACATGATTTAGGGCTAAAGGGGAACTAACTGTGCTATCTGTTTAATTATAAAACTAGTGAATTATATGGCTTCCAGATACTAGCTTTGATAGCATGCTATTTGAAGGTATAAAAACTGGACATTTCCTTTTTATATTTTACATCAACATCATAGGCCATTTCTTTAAAGTTTGGTTGGTCTTACCACTGTGATTTTTCAAGCCTTCTAAGCTCAAGTCCCCGATTCCAAGTAGCAATTGCGAGGTTCATTCTGCATCCTATCTGCAACCTAAGAAAGCAATCATCTTACCTGTACTTGCTTCAGCCACTTCGTGCCTCTGGAACATCACTGTGTGCCACATTGTCCTATCAGGACCCAGCAATTAAGAGCACTTGCTTCTTCAAAGAACCTAGGCTTTGTCCTCAGCACCCATATTGCAGCTTACAATTGTCCACAGCTAGAGTTCCAGAAGATCTTCTGAGAACTGCAGACAGCAAGCTACTGTAGTACACATACACACACACACACACACACACACACACACATACACACACACACACAC
>NW_022196904.1:187969927-187974286 GCF_008632895.1 Mastomys coucha
CACACACACACATACACACACACACATACACACACACACACATACACACATACACACACCACACATACACACATACATACACCACACACACACATACACACACACATACACACACACATGCACACACACACATACACACACACATACACACACACATGCACACACACACATGCACACACACACATATACTCTGGCAAACACTCATATACATAAAAATAAATGTCATTAAGATAAATGAAATGTATCCTATTATTGATTTAAGTTATTCATATTGGATCAAAATTGTAGGTTTTCCATGATTAGACATAATTTTTCTAACAAATCAAGACTAAAGCCCAGAACTAACTACTCTGCTTAGAGTTTAAGTGCCATACAGCTCGTCCATTTAATTGGGCTTTCTATACACTGACTTCTTCCAAGATAGATACAGAAAAGAACACTCAATCTTAATCACCAGGGGAGCACAGACAATAGCTGCACATAGATACTACTTCACACCCACTGAAAAGGCTGTGATCACACACAGCAAGTACAGCTGAGATGTGAACAAAACGGGGACCCTCATATGCTGTTGGTGGAAATGCAAAGTGCTGCTGCATTTAGGAAAAGCTTTCGGCTGTTTCTCAACATTTAAACACAGCTACCATATTCCCTGTGACTTTGCTGGCACACACCCATCCAAGAGAAATGAACATATATGTTCACATAAAAACTTACACACAGACATTCATAATGCCACATTTTGTGATAGCCAAGGAATGGAAACAACTCAGGAATGATGGATGACCAACATGTGCTATTTTCAAATAATGAAATTTGGTTTGCCCAAATAAAGAATGAAGCTCAGTATGGTCTAAAAAGCTTAAGAGTGTTGTGCTAAAGAAAGCAGAGAACAAAAGACAACATATTAGATGTTTATGATAAATATTCACAATGGGTGCCTATGGCAAAGAGAGGGCAGGAGAGACAGCCAGGAGGTTCTGCTAAATGCCCTTTTACCTGATGAAAACTCATTGTGGTTGGTAGCCTAGTGTTAAGAGCCACTCCTGTACATTTCAGGTAGGTATGGTACGTGAAAGATTTGGATAAAGCTGTTAAAAACAAAACAGAAAAATAGGGCTTGCGACTCCTCCCTTGGATGAGAGATGCCAGCATTACCATCACTGAAAGACGCCAGCATTACCATCACCAACTGGCTGATCTTGCTCAACAGGGACCTTTGACCTTTGATCCCCTTGCACATGGACACTTGCTTTTAGTTCATTTAGACTTGTATCTGCTTGTCCCAGACGACATATAATCAGAGCTCAGACCCTCACCAGGAAGTCTGCGACAGCTCTTTCATCATTAGATGAATTTGCAACAGCTAACATTATGTAACAGTGAATCAGAATCCTGTTTTGATGCCACTCCGTGACCTTAAGCTTCTGATTTCTTCTTTGAAATCTCAGAAGGGCTTAGACAGATAAAACATCTTGGCTTTAATAAAAGTTTCTCCTTGAAAAATACCAATCACATTTGGGACAAAGCACATACTGTTTGCTCCCAGATGCCTTAAATCCTTATGTAAACTACTATGTGTCTATTAGAACCTAAACCACAAAATTCATTCCAAAACATAAGAGTAGCTTACATAAACCCAAGTTTGATTTAAATCGAGCAAGCTGCTTAAAGGCTGGCCTGGTCACCCTCGCCCCTGGACTATCTGCATAATTTATTTCCAAATTAGCTTAATATACATTTTCATCTACCAACTGGACTATCATCAGCCTCAGCGAGCCCAGTCTTACCTTCCTTAAGACAGAAAATCACGATTTATCCTCCCCTCTCAAGTATACTAGCCACTGAGCAGTGAATATCCTCACACTTGAGTTTTGGCTTTTGAGACAGGCGGAATTTGCAATTCTCCTGCCTCTGCCTCTTGAGTAGCTGAGATTTCAAGTCCATGTACCCTGACTGAGCTGATGTATCTCTTTTAAAGTGTTTATTTTCTAAATTGTTTCTATACTGCATTCAATATGAAGAACACACCCTTGAATGTACTGACACAATTTACTTCGTATTTAGTTTCAATGCATTTTTATTTCCAGCAGTTATTCTGGAACAAACCTATTGTCACAGAAGGGAGATATAAAAAAGAATTTTGAAAATCAACTCTTAGATGGATTTTTTTTTTTTTTGGTCACTGTTTATTCAAGGGCCATTCAAGCATTTAAAATTTATGAGAACTGTCTCTGGGCCAGACACCGAAAGGGACTGTATCATAAGATGAATAAAATATAAACCCTGGCTGAAAGGAATTTGCAGTGCAGCGTGGGATGGATCTTAAAGGAGCCTGGGTTTGGGTGCTTCAGGAAAACTTGCCTCTAATTAGCAGGGATAACACTCATCGATCTGCAAGTTCTGGAAAATTCTCTCCCTTAACTTCAGACTGCAACACCGACGTCCTTGTATACACCGAGAACAGAGCTGTAGGGAAGAATCCATCCCTCACAAATCCATTTTTAGTCCTCAAGAAAGAAAGCGGCATAATTAGATGCCGTGGATCAGAAACTGTACTGAGGCAAGAGGCTCTTCTTAGGACTCCAAGAAGGACAGCCACGCTCAGAGGCCAACGTGCGGTCGGCCTGAAGGACAGCCACGCTCAGAGGCCAATCGCGCAGTCGGCCTGAACCCTGGGCCTAGGAGGGCATTTCTCTGCCTTACTGGCCCAGTCGTGGAGGTATGGGGGGGGGGGGGGGGGGGGGGGGGGGGAAGAACAATGCTCTACTATCCTGGTTGCTATCTACTATCAACTCCATGACAAATGTCTTATGAATTATTCTTGGTTCATAAAAAAATGTAGCTGTGAAGCCCTGAGGGAAGCACGTCACTATACAGAGAGAACATGTTGCCGGGGAGGAAAGGGCAGACGCTAAAGGAAGTGAAGAGAAGAAGCATGATTACCATGCCCCATGACTGCCAGGTAAACATGTTCAATTATTCAGACCGGAAATCACTTTCAGCCCCACACCTCCCATTGCTCAGTAAGTAACCGATGCTTTTGCTGCCATTCAAACTATTTTTATTAGCATCTTCCTAAAATAATTATCAAATGAAGTAAATGGCCAGAAGTACACCCATCAGGGAAGCTGCAAACAGTAAAGCAATTCTCTGACAACAGACCATTTTGGGAGTCAGTATTCAAAGCGATTCTCAGTGACAAGATGTGCCTGAAGCTCCAGGGACTTGAGGCCCCAGAGAATGGGGAGGCCTGGTAGGGGTGGTGACATCCTTTTGGAGATACAGGGGAGGAGGAATGGGATGAGGAACTATGGGAGGGCAGACCGGGAGCAGGGATAACGACTGGACTGTAGAAAAATAAAAGTAATAAAGATAAAAAATGGTCCAGGCAGTGGTGGCACATGCCTTTAATCCCAGCACTTGGGAGGCAGAGGCAGGCAGATTTCTGAGTTCGAGGCCAGCCTGGTCTACAGAGTGAGTTCTAGGACAGTGAGGGCTACATAGAGAAAAAAACAAAACAAACAAACAAACAAAAAAAGCCCTGCATTAAATCTGTAGCTCTGAAAACAAACAAGCAAAACCAAAACAACCTGGGAGTGGGGGAAGGACAACAAAACCAAAACAACCCTGGGGCGGGGAAGGACAACTCCTAACCACACCCCCATGTTCAGAATTTCTATAGATGTGAAGTTTTCTAAGTGTAACCCTTAATAACTTCAATTAGTTTAAAATGTCAAATCACTTAGGACAAGCAATTGAGTAAAACAATTATTTTAAACTCTAAGTCAACTGAAAATATAATTAAATCACCCCATTGCAAACTGTTTCCGCCCTGTCGCACCTGGAACCTTTACCTCTATAACAAAGTACAATCCAAGCTTAGACAAATGAGGTTCATGATGAGTTCCTTTCTGGTGATTAGATCCATTATTGACATTTTTCTGCGTATATTTTTATGTAAGTATTTATTAAATTCCTCAATCAAGTTTACTGACAGAGTTCATGCAAGAATATGGATCTGTACAATACATGATACTAACCTTTTCTTAGACACCACAAGAACATTTTGAATATGAGTGGGCCTGAAATTTTCACTTTGTATCAACTACCCAATTAGTGTAATAAAGGTGAACACTCATAAATAAGTTCCATAACCTCACTTTACAAAACAGTTACACTGCGACATAAGCTTACATTTTCTGATCTCTTGATAATTCAGCTAAAGCCTACTCCTGTCGACTTTCCCACACTCCTCATGTATGTAGCTTTTTGACTCACTTCCTAAAGTCAAATGTGGAATTTCTTTATAGCTGCATGTGCATCATAGTGTCAATCCTGAGAGCCAATAGAAACCGG
>NW_022196904.1:187975393-187992028 GCF_008632895.1 Mastomys coucha
TACCTGAGAGCCAATAGAAACCGGGTACTTTAGATACACCTAACCAATCGCTGGAGTGACACTACCTGTTGAAACACAAAGAGAAGAGTCAGACCATGTGATGAAGTTGTGTCTATTAATGAAGAACTCCCTAAAACAAAAAGCATCAGATACCTGTGGTCAGTGTTCGGCAGGAAATGGCCGCCGTTTTCTTCAGTCCCTTCCAGAGGATAGGCAGAAGGAGTTTCCTAACTCAGTTAATGAGGCTAGCATCAACCTATCACAAAACCATACAATGGTTAATATAGGAAAATGACACACTAATATTTCTAATGAATAGAGATGTGGAAAAATCTCAGCAAAACTGGTAAATTGGATTTAACAATGGGTAAGAAATTAGACTGAAGCAAACACCATTTAAGCTAGTTGTATGAAGCTGACCTCAAAATTAACTGATATAACACAAACTATTAAGCTGAAGTTTAAGAAAAAAATCACAGCAGCCTGTCAAAGGTTCAGAACAGCACTTGATAACCTATTAACATTAAAAAAAAAAACTTTAGTAAACTATGAAGGTGACCTTCTCACTCTGATAAAAAACTAAACCTCTCAGCTAACACCACATTTAATGGTGAGAAAGTGTAAGGCTTCCTGTAGGTTTCAGGAGGAAGACATGGATGTCTTTACTTCCTATCTGTTCCACCAGGTCCTAAGATCCCAGCTCTTAAAGGAAGTAAAATGCACACAGACTAGGAATGAAGAAATAAAACTACCTTGGTTCACAGAGGTTGCAGTTTATAATGTTCGTCATTAGGCTGTGGGGGGTGGCTCTTTTAGGTAGAGTTAATATTGCTATGATGAAATGTCATGACCAAAAGCAACTTGAGGAGGGAAGGGTTTATTTGGCTTACCATCATGAAAGGAAGTCAGGATAGAAATTCAAGCAGGACAGGAACCTGGAGGCGGAGGCTGATGTAGAAGCCATGGAAGGGTGCTGGTTACTGGCTCAATCAGGCAGCTTTCTTAGACAGCCCAGGACCACCAGTAGCCTAAGGGTGGCACCATTCACAATGGGCTCTGTTCTCCCACATGAATCACAAATCAGGGAAATGCCCTACAGGTCTACCCACAGCCAGACCTTATGAAGGCATTTACTGCATGAGGCTCCTTCCTGTTTGATGGCCCTAGCTTGTGTCAGATTGGCATGAAGCTCTTCAGCACAATGGACTAATTGGTAAAGTGTTCACTTGGGAAGCACGGAGACCTGAGGTTGGATCCTTACAATACCATACCCAGGTGTGGTATATCCTAAAATCCCAGAGAAGGCTAGAAGGGAGGCAGATCTCTAGAAGCTTGTCCAACTGTCCTGGGTTATACTGCAAAGACCTCCACATGTGCACATCTGTATCCATACACTCATATACACATATAAAAAATCCATTGCTCTTCTACATATCAGCGACAAATAAAGAATTTGATATTTAAAACAGAACCATTTGCCTTACCTTGGTGTAAATACAATAAAATCTATACAAGTTTTATATGAACACAACCACAGAACTCAGATGAAAGAAAGATAGATGTAAACATAAACACTGTTCAGAGGCAGGGTGATGCAATGTTGTCAAGGTGTGGGGGCTGTATAGCTTGATGTGCATGCTCAGAACAATCCTAACCCAGACCCTAACAAGTGATTTCGAGGATACTGATGAAATGATTGTAAAGCTTCTATGAAAGACACAAATCCAAGGAAAGCTACCAGCTCTGAAAGAAAACCAGGTTGGAGGACTGACTCTGCCCAGCTTCAAGACTGATGATAAAGCTATTGTCATCCAGACACTAAACTGAAAGAAAAAAGAACAAATCAACATAACAGAAAGGAAAGCCTAGAAATTATCTTTAACTGTGGAGCAAAACCAAGAGGATGGAGAGATTGATTAGCTTTCAAAAATGGCTCTGAGACACTTGAGTATCCATGTAAAAAAAAAATCAGTTTAGACACAGACCTTATAAATACTAAGTCAAAATGGATCACAGATTTAATGTGAGATGCAAAATTATAAAACTCCTGGAAAATATGACTTTGGGCACACGGATGAGCTTTTAAGTACAACACTGAAAGCATGCTCCACAGAAGGAAGAAATGACAAGCTGCCCTTCTATTAAGAGTAAAACCATGTTGGAAACAAATGATGTTCATGAAAAAAAACTTTATCCAAAACTCACAACCTATACAAATTAACACTAAGGAGATGGTGACCTAATTTAAAAATCAAGCAAAAGACCAAACGATACCTCAACAAGGACTACCGAGTAGCAAGCATGCAAATGAGAACGTGTTCCCCACTGCGTATCCTTGGGGGAATGTAAGCCATAAGCTAGCACTCCATGCCCATCACAATGACCCAAATTCAGAATACAACATCAGTGGGGTACCACAGGAACTCTTACTGACACTGGCGTGTAAGACATTGGGGGCCAGTTTGCTATTTCTTTGTCTTTAATGTTTTAAACTTTAAACTTTGTATTGCTTCTTTGTGTGTAGAAGAATTTGAATCCAGCAACATGGATGCTCTGGCCAGGGATCACACCCAAAGATATGATCCAAGTGGAGTGCAGACACAACCTGGATTACAGTCCGAGCTGACTGGAATACAGGTGTGCCCTTAGTACACACCTTTATTCCTTAACAACGAGGGTTAAGGTTAGCTTGTAGGAGGGAGCAGCCATGTTGAACTTTCCATCTAACTGAGGGGCAGACAAAGTGACAAATCAGAGAAATGCTGGGGTTCAGGAATCACCGTTCAAACCATACAAACACTGATCTCAGTTAAGCAAGAACGGTTTATTAAACGCATACCTTAACACCAAACATTCAGGACCGCAGAAAGGACTCGGAAGCCTAACTTCAGTACTAGTTTGCTCTCAGGTTAGGCTTTTTATAGGAAAAGCCAGCTTCAGAGGTTTAAAGGGCAAGGAGGGGAGCAGTTGACTTACTAGGCAAAGTATTATCAGCAAACCTTTAAACTGACTGGCCCTAAGTAAGGTAAGAAGGGTGGTGGGCAGGGAAATCTCAAAATATTGAGATAACAGAGCATGAGTGTTATAACCATATTATAATTATATTATATTTTATGGTATAATCATAACCTTTGGCTTATTAGTAGCATTCGGCAATGTCAATCACAGAACCCACAGTGGGCTCATCTGTGCAGGAAGGTGCAGGCAGAGTTGCAGAGTGACCCAAAGTATTTTAGACATAGCAGTTCATGTTGACCTTAGATTTGATGGGTCCCACATAAAGTTTTGTAGAATTTCTTAAGATTAGTGTTTTTAAATAATTATTTATTTGTTTTATGTATATGAGTACACTGTAGCTGTCCTCAAACACAACAGAAGAGGGCATTAGATCCTATTATAGACAGTTGTGAGCCACCAGGTGGTTGCTGGGAATTGAACTCAGGACCTCTGGAAGAGCAAGCAGTGCTCTTAACCACTGAGCCATCTCTCCAGCCCCCAAGATTAGCAAACCTCATACAGAACATTCAGAACAAAACAGGGTGTGTGGTCAGCAAGTCCTGGAGCCAAGTCACTTCTCTGTGCCAACGACGAGCAGGTCTGTTACAGCAACAGTATGAAATAGCTGGCAGGCATGGAACAAAATAGCTACGGTTACTGTGTGTGTGTGTGGGGGGGGGTGTCAGATCATAATAAGAAAGGTTTGACCAGATGAGTCAGAGATAAGATACACCCTGTTACATGACGTATCTATCTCCTATGAGATACATCTGTTCTCATAGGAGAACAGAAAGGAAGAGAGATGACTTTAGAGTAGGGAGAAAGAAAGGTAGAGTGGGTGGGGTGTACTGGGTGGGGTGTGTGTGTGTATGACAGTTTTACCAAGACAGTTCTACAGAGATAGGCAATAGAGAGAGAGAGAGAACAAGCTATACACAGGTGAAGAAAGAATGAGCCAGAGAAAGAGGAGCCAAAAGAGTAGAACAGATTGCCAAAGTTAGTATGAGGCCCAGTAGAGCAATTCAGTCAGAAGCTGAGAAAAGCCACATTGAAACAGTCAGCTTTGAAAATTAGATTTTACAGGGGCTAGAAGCTTCGAGGCCTAGGCCTAGGGATAGGACAGAGAAGGAAATGCTCTGGGCTCAGCCCAAGCCATGCATTTGAACAGCTTGGGTATGACTCTCATCCCATCCCATAGCATTTACGTTTGTGAATTTCACATCATGAACCCTAATACCATTTATTTTCCCCTCTCTTCACACTTGCCATCCATCCTTGCAACTCTATGCCCCAACAGCAGGGAAAAAATCTCACTGTGGAAGTTATCATGTGTCACTGTATCCCATAGTATACCCTTTGTCCACACTTCTTTTTGCAAATGTTCATTACAATGTCTCCGGGCTTCTGCTTCTGGCTTCTGCTACTCTATCCGAGGTTCCAATACCGGAACTTCACTGAGACTTCTCTCAGATATCCTGTTGTTTTACTATGTTATGGAGATCCTGATGTTTGATATCTATAAGACCAGTCCCTTCATGCACTCCAGCAGTTCATCGATCGAGTGGGTGTTGGGGTGGGGCGATCTAAAGCCCTGGACCCGAGCCTGAAAGGTATCTGAACTGGTCAGCCCTCCAGCTCTCCTGCTCTTATTACCTCAGGGCCAGGTCACCCACATCCCCTCCATCAGGGTCAGTTCTACTGTGCTGCCCAGGTGAGGGGAAGGGCCAGCTCTCCTGCTCTCATGACCTTGTTGGGGACAACTCTCCAGACCGCTGCTCGTGGTGAAGGCAAAGGGAGGAGAGGTGATCTCTTTCTCATCAAGGCCACGACACAGCAGACAAGAAGCAGGGCCAGCTCTCCCATACTCACATCCTCAGGACTAGCTCAGTCAGCTCTGCTGTGCTGCCAGGTGAGGTGTCTGATGACTCTGGGGTCAGTTCTTCTGCCTGCTGTAGGTGGTGAGGGGTAAGGAGCGAGGGACGAGGGGTACATCTCTCCCTTGCCCATGTCACAGTTGGAAGAGGAGAGGTGAGGTCAGATCTCCCAAGCTCATACATGTGGGGCTGGCTCACCCATGCCCTTGCCACCAAGGCCAGCTCTACTGTGTGCCCAGACGAGGTGCAAGGCCTGCTTTCCCAAGTGCTGCAGCTGGTGAAGGGCAGGATCAACTCTCCTGCTGTCACAGATCCCAGGGCCAGGCCTCCTGCTGTCATGACCTCAGGGCCAGGTCTCCTGGCCTCAGGGTCAGGTCTTCGGCCTGCTACAGGTGGTGATGGGCCAGAGGGGAGGAGGGTCTCTCTCCCTTATCCATACTACTTCACAGGAGATGAGCTGTAGAGTAAGCTCTCCCATACTCATATCCTCAGGGCAGGCTCACCAGAGACTCCCACAATGTGTGGGGCCTGCTTTCCTGCTCTCTGGCTCTCCAGAATACTGCAACTGACTAGGGACAAGGTTAGGTTTCTTGCTATTATACTCCTAGGGCCAGCTCTCCCATGATGCCTAGGTGAGGGGTGGGACCAGTTCACACAGCCCTCAGACATCAACATCTGGGCCCCATGCTACAGCCCAGACCAAGCCTGGCCCTTGGCAGTTAATAAACCCCTGCTACTGCAGGGCTGTGGACCCAGATGTAGCCCCCGGGTACAGCACAGGCCAGGAGTCCACCATGGTCTAAGTGGTATCAGTGGCTCCTCACAACAGACTGTTTCTCACTTCTCTAGAGTAGTTCTGCCTCTCCTCATTGTGCCCACATCTTTCTGCTTCTTTCTCTTCCATTTCTCCACCATTTACTTGCTCCTCTTAGTGGTGCCTAGGCTCTCATGGTCCCAAGTATCTGGGATCATCTCAGGAGTGCTATGTCTCCTTCGGGCATTATGGAGCTGGGTGGGGGTTATCTTGGGCATGGTCTATACCTCCAGGTCCGCACAGCTCTGGACTGGAGGTCAGCTCAGGCTAGCTCCCTGTCTGGGCCCCATGGCACGGACCTGGTGGTCACCTTGGCCTCACTTCTCTCCCAGCCACCTACGTGGCCCCATGTGAGGGTCGTCTGTCTTGGGCTCACTCCCACCCAGGCCCATAGTCCCAGGAGGCGTTCTTCTAGTCTCTGTCTTGCTCCTCGCCTGGAATACTGTCTGGGTCTCCATGGCACTGGACGGGTGGTCATCTTGGCTTGCTTTTTTCAGGGAACGTTAGGCTACGAGCATTTCATGTTCCTAGGTCATCCTCTCTCCTCTTTCCCTACTGACACACGGGTGATACAGCAGCCACACCTGCAGTGCCTCTAGGGGCAGGAGGTCTTTACTTTTTATTTTTAATTAGCATGCAAAGAATTAAGTTTCATCTTGGCCATTTTCAATAGTTTGGCAGTTTCTTGTAAAATTAAACATACTAGGAAAGAAAGGCTGTGGATGCCTTTCTCCCCAGCACTTGGGAGACATGCAGGCAGATCTCGGTGAGTTCCAGGCTGGGGAGAGATGCAGGCAGATCTCGGTGAGTTCCATGCCTTTCTCCCCAGCACTTGGGAGAGATGCAGGCAGAGCTCGGTGAGTTCCAGGCTGGTCAGGGATACACAGTCAGACCTTACCTTAGAAAAATAAAAATTTAAAAATTAAAAATCTAACTCTTTACTACAGGACCCAACAACTTCAACCTCTGACATCTACCTGACGGAGTTTAGAGCATTTTCATATAAAAGCCTCGAAATAGATGCTTACAAGAGCTTACAATGTTCATTTCAGACACAGCAGTGACCATTTTGTTGCCCTGAGATGTCCTTCAGCAAGTGAGTGGAGAGAATGCCATGTCCCAACACTGGAGCAGAACTTGGCAGTTCACAGAGTGAACCATCAAGCCGCCCAGGAGAGGGCACAGAGTAACCCTCTGTCATGGCAGTTCACAGAGTGAACCGTCAAGCAGCCCAGGAGAGGGCACGGGGTAACCCTCTGTCATGGCAGTTCACAGAGTGAACCGTCAAGCAGCCCAGGAGAGGGCATGGAGTAACTCTCTGTCACGTGACTGCAGGAAGGAGGCTGATGTGCAAATGATGCCTACTTGGTCATGCCAACTACATGACACTTGAGAAAAGACAAAAATCAACAGGTAATAAAGAGATGAAGGACTGCCAGGTGCCAGAGGTCAGTCATGGGGAGTAAAGCATGAACTCAGGGTACATAAGGCACATAAAGGCTATTTGAGGTAGTGAATTTTTTGTATGACACCCTGATGATTGATGTGCCATATGTGTGTAAATGCCAATAGAATACGCACCACTACCACTGAATCCTAGTGTGAACTATAGACTATGTTTTTACAGTGTCAGCACACACCCACTGATGTTAATGCGTGAACCATTCTGGAAGAGGATGCTATGATGGGGCCTGAGGCATATAGGACTCTGTACTCTATTCAGTTTTGCAGTGAAAATAAAGTTGTTCTACTAAAAAGAAAATAAGACAATAATGAAACCTATCAAAATATGCTATGGCAAATTTGATATTAGATTTTATTTAAGAATATATATCATATAAAAGTTTTATTTCATAATTACATAGATAATGCTCTCTGTCTGACATTCACGCTTGCTGCAGATGACTGTCGCCTCCAGGGGAAGAAGTTAAGAAGGAAAGGGACCGGGAAAAGCTGTCACTGCGGTTCCAAGAGGCACCCAGCACCTTGGCTGTACCATTGCTCAAAGCGAGTGAGGAACGCAGTCCTGAGACACGGTCAGTCAGTTTAGATCCATTACTGCCGCCTGCCCGACAGAACCCAGCTGACGGCGGAGACAGCATCAGTATCCAGCTTCCGATCTCCACTCTTTAAAGTATTTCTCCATCGTGTTCCTAGACTGAAAGCTGCCGACATTGACAGTGGGTATGATTTTCTGTGGCTTCAGCCACTGGACAAAACGTTTCATTTCTAAGTAGCTGCTGTGTTCACTATAGGGAATCCCTGTAACATCAAAGGGAAGAGATTATTCTCTAAAAGCCAAACTAATAAAAGTAAAAAATAAAAGATAGAAAAGCAATCTAGAATATTACTCTAAAAAAGAAAAAACCCTCTGGTGCTTTAGCTATAATAATAAAACTTGCAGTAGTGGTGCACTTCTTTAACCTCACACTTGGGAGGCAGAGGCAGGAGGATCCCTGAGTTTGAGGCTAGCCTGGTCTAAGGAGCAAGTTTCAGGACAGCCAGGGCTACACAGAGAAACAGTTTTGAAGAAAAAAGAGAAAACAAACAACAATAACCATCCCCCCCAAGAAAACTTGATGACTTGATGTCTTTATGACTAATAAAGATGAAAGCAGTAACATAACATAAAACTCAGGCACACAGAAACCAAAACCAAACCACTATGTTTCAATGCATAGACCTAGACACATGCATTTTTAGGGAGTTATATCATATAGTTGGAATTTCTACCCCTAAGCCAGTGGTTCTCAACCTGTGGGTCTTGTCCTTTTTGGGAGTCAAATAAGTCACAGGGCCTAGAGCATCGGTGAACACAGATGTTCCTATTAGGATTGCCAGCATCACAGGGGTGGCCTAGAGCATCGATGAACACAGATGTTCCTATTAGGATTGCCAACAGGAGCAGCATTAGGGTAGAGATGTAGCTGTGAAGATAACGTTAGGTTGGGGTCAGCACAGTGTGAACATTGAAGGCCACAGCGTTGACAAGCTTGAGAACTACTGTGAACGTCAGGAAAATCTGGAGGAAATATGAGGAAAACGGGAAGAAAGACAAACGGGGCCTCTGGAGTAAGCAAAACCCAATGCCCAGCTTTACATACATGAAAGGAATTCTGAAAACGCCTTTACTGTCTTTTCTCACAGTCACAGAACAATGGAGGGTCTGAGAGTGAACCAGTCCTCAGCGCCGGTAAGTCAGTGGTCTGGTGACACGCAGCAAATCTCTACCCGACATTCTCAGGGCGAGGGTAAACCTCCCAGAGGGAGCCTGCAGCTGCCACCTTGCCATCACCACATCTAACCCACCTCGTCCTTCCTCAACCTTGCTGCTTCCTGCCACTGTGGTAGAAAACCACAGCATTGCCTGTTTCAAGTAACTCTATCATTTCCTGTAAAGTCACTGAGTGCCGCACGCAGTGGCCCGCGGTAGGCAGCACCAGAGCATTGCCAGCTCTCTTATGCTGGCTCACAATGCACTGGGTAGGAATTCAGAGTTAAAGAATTCTTTGCTGCCCGCCTTTCTTGGTTGTTAATTGACAGTGCTTTTAAGTAAAACAAGCATTCCAAGTGCATTCCAAGGGAGAGGCTCCGGACCAGAAAGATGGGTCAGTGGGCAGTGACGCTTGCTACTACCGCGGTGACCAAGTGTCAGCCCTGGGACCTATGCAGCAGGAGAGAACTAACTCTTGTAGGCCGTCCTCTGACCTCCACATCTACACACAGTATATGCACATAAATACATGCATAAATAAAATAATAATTATTATTATAAATAATAATAATAAAGAGATGTAATAAAAAGGAGAAATCACTGAAGAGATAGGAAGCTTGACGAACTTTACCATATATTGATATATTTCCTTTTGTCTGGGGAGTGATATCCGCTGTGCTAGTTATGCTGTTAGAGTGTGTCCATCCTGTAGGTCGGAAAGCCAAAATCTGATCGTATTTCCCACCACACTTCTTCAAATGGTTCTGCAGACCCTGTTAAATAAAAACAGTGCAGTGTATTGATTTGCTGGTCAGTATCAAGAGAGGGCAAGATTAGAGGCCTGGCACAGGCAGGCCTGCTGTTGAGACTGGCGTGCTCCAAAAGAGACAGTCATGGGCAACACAAACAAGCTCTTTTTTTTTTTTTTTTTTTTTAAACTGGCCAAGGCAGTGCCTGGAAAGAAGCTCTACACGTTATTTGGGACCTAAGTAGCCGAGTTAAGCGAGATCTCATCTGAGTTAGCTCCAAAGCTACATACAGAGACACCAACTGATAACAATAAACAGAAATGCAGTACAAATTTGTGCGGACAAGCTGATGGGGGCTGAGGAGGGGACAAAGAAATCAGCTGAGGTGGCGGTGGCACTGTGCTCAGGACAGACCTGCACTTTAAAGATGTTCCACAGCATTATTCTTGGCCATTTGCTGTTTGCTCCAAACGTGGACAGACTCATCTCAGGCTCCAGGCCGCTGTAATCCGAAGTGAGGTGCTGTCTCACTCACTGTTTTTGTGTTTTGTTTTTGTTTGGTTTTTAGTTTTTTAAGACAGGGTTCTCTGTGTAGTCCTGACCATCCTTCCTGGAGCTCACTCTGTAGACCAGGCTGGTCTCCAACTTCCACCTGCCTCTGCCTCCCAAGTGCTGAGATTAAGGGTGTGTGCTACCATCTCAGAGTTTAGTCACTGTTCTATTGCTGTGAAGACACACCATGACCAAGGCAACTCTTATAAAGGAAAGTATTTAATTGGGGGCTTGCTCACAGTTCCAGAGGCCTAGTCCATTATCATCATGGCAGGGAACATGACACAGGTCAGCAGGCATGGTGCTGGGGAAGTGGCTGAGAGTTCTACATCCTGAGCCAAAAGCAGAGAGAGACTGGGCCTATTGCAGGCTTTTGAAAGCTCAAAGCCCACCCCTCGTGACACTTCCTCCAGCAAAGCCATACAAACTCCAACAAAACCATACTTCTTTCTCCTTCTTCTCCTTCTTCTTCTTCTTCTTTTTCCCCCTGAGACAGGGTTTCTCTGTATAGCCCTGGCTGTCCTGGAACTCACTCTGTGGACCTGCGTGCAGGTATATCCCTCACACACTCCTGGCCTCAGTGACATAGGCATGGATGGAGACTCCACAATTCCTTTCTTGCATTCCTGACTCTAAACCCAGAACCATGAAGCTGAAGTTGACAAGTTCTGTGCTTGCTGTGGCTGGAACAGGATCCCTTGTTCCCTTACATCTGCAGCAGCTTTCTGCTTTCTGTGGTTGATGGTTTCCTTCACTGCTTAAGCTTTTCTTTAATTCCTTCTCACAGGTTGGAAGCTTAGCTGGGTGGGGTCTTCCCCTGCGGTCACTACTCCTTTATTCCACTTAGCATCAGGCTTTTCTTTAAACAATTTATCTCTGCCATTACACTTCCTGGTGCCCCCTTTCACCAAGCTGGACACGTGTGTTTCTCTTTGTCTAGCTTGCTCCTCTTCACTACAGATCAGCATAAGAGTGATCAGCAATAATCATACGACACAGTCAATACTAGGCTGTCTTAAAATTTCCTCTGTCAATGCCGTTAGCCCAAAACTCCTTAATTTAGCCTAGGCAGATTTTTTGGATAAGAGCAAAACCGGCCATGTTGCCTGCCAGAGCATCACACAAATGGTAATATTCTTACCCTCTGAAGCTTCTTAGGCTGGCCCCTCCAGTTCCAATCACTATCAGCAGTGTCTCCCGAGCTCCCCTAGGAGGAGGGCCAATCCAGCCTGACTTAAAGTGTCTGACTGCTTTTCTAGTTCAAATGTCCGCAGTCTTCTATATACCTCCATCAAACAGCATGGTGGGGACTGTCACAGCCACACCCAACCTCCTGGTCCCAACCTCTGCCTCAGTCACCGTTTTACTGCTGGGAAGAGACTCCATAACTAAGGCAGCTATTGTAAAGAGAACATCTAGTCAGGCCTGCTCACAGTTCCAGAGGTTTAACCCACTATCACTCAGCAAGGCAGGGAGCATGGCAGCAGGCAGAGAAGGCACAGTGCTGGAGCAGCAGTTGATCCCCAGAGACAGAGACCTGGGGGCTCTTAGGAGCCTTCGAAACCTCAAAGCCCACTCCCAGCAGGACACTTCCACACCTTCTAGTCTTTCTCAGATTGTGCCACTTCCTGATGGCTACGCATCCAACACAAGCCTACAGGGGCCACTCTTATTCAGACCACCACACCTGCTTCTCTCGTAAGTGCTGAGCAGGTTAAAGTGTCTCAGCTGAAGTCATAACCAACTAAGACAAACCTCTTCCTGACAGACTGGAGAAACTCAGCCGAAGGGAACAGTGGCTGGCATGAGACTGGTAATGTTGACATAAAGGATTTTTTTTGAAGGTCAACGCTTTAGAGTTTAAGGTTGAAGTCTAGGATTTCAAAAGGGTAGAGTCAGTTAAAATGCACTTTGTTGATGACATAATCGTGTGTGTGCACAAGCACATGTGTACATGTGTACTGAGGACATGGGGTTTCCTGTAATATCATACTTTGCCTATCCCTTGAGTTGAAGTTAGTCACTAACCTGGAGTGTGCTGGTGGCCAGCACCAGCCACCTTCCTGTCTCTGCACCCCCAGCACTGGGGCTGCAAGCACTTGCTCCTAGCCTGGCTTCTTGCAGGGTACTGGAGATGCGAGCCCAGAACAAGCCTGCTCAGTGAGTGCTCATCTTCTGAGCCATCCTCCCAGCCCCACTTGGCTTCCTTTTGCACTAACCAAAAGTTTTTATTAATTTGAAGAAAATACGAAAATATTTATCATGAAAGGACCACATTGCTAGTCAGCTCCAAACTTTGATATTATGAGCTGGGTTTATAGATACTTAAATTTCTATTACAACATCCCAAGCATTGCATGTTTTCAAGTTTTTGTTTTGGTTGCTGGCTTAATTACTATTTTTCCCCACTTCACTCTCAGCCGGAGAGGAAGTGACAGTAAACAGAGACCATGGATAGTAATACATGTAATTGTACTCATAGTCCCATAAGCTGGAGTCTAGTTTGCAGCATCCATTACCAACATAGCATACACACACACACACACACACACACACACACACACACACACACACCATCCATGTGCCTGAACTGCCTGAAAGAATTAAACTAGTACCAATTTTTGATTCCTATGAGACAAATTAGTTATTCTAAAAATAACATGTGATATAAGCCAGTGCTACAAATAGAAACGTGTGGTTACATGTGCCAAATCTACAGAAAAGGCTGCCAGCAGCCCACACTGCATTAGCTACAATTGTGGGACTGTTCTCATGTGGAAAGTTATTATAAACAATTTAGTCAACACAAAACCCCTGATTTATGACTGTCTCCCCGTGTTTATTAGTAACCAGTTTGTGAGAAAAATGCCCTGGCAATGTCACTAAGGTTTCCTTCAGACTGCCAGCATCCCCCACAGCATCTCTATTGTGTTTCACCACATTTAGTTGATGAGGGTTAAGTCAGAGGTGACAGTCAACCATGTGACACCTGTGAGACCTTGGGCTGAGCCGGAGAGTATGATCTAATCATTTACAGCATTTCAGCCTTTATTTTTAGATATGAGAGTACTTGTGATTGTGTGTGTGTAGGTTTAGGCACACATGGAATGGGCTTGTGGTGGCCAGAGGGTGACCTGTGTGTTGTTCCCTGGGATCTATCTACCTTTTAGCCAGGTTCTCTCAGTACCTGAAGCTTATCAAATATCCTAAGCTACTGGTCAGGGAGCCCTAGAGATTCAGCTTCTCTGCTTCCTGGTTCTGGGTTTATAAAGCACACATTACATCCAGGCGCTTTTTTGTTTGTTGTTTGTTTTGTTTTTAACATGAGTCTGGGGATAGAACTCAAGTCCTTGTACAGCACTTTACTGATCCCACATTATAAAACCCTTTGAAGATTCCCTGAACACCTTGAAAACTCCTGGGTTTACCTTTTGACAAGAAAGCCATTATATCTGATGGAGTACAAACATTTGGGGTTGGTAAAAATTTGGCTATAGTCATTAAGATATACAGATATAAGAAACGCGGCATCACAATAATCATCCGATCGCACTGCTCTGTGCCCATTAGACTAGGAAGTCCTATTTCCCTCTATCTGCTCATTTCCTGAGGCAGTACAATAGATGCCTGCTGTAGGTCCACGCAGGGAGATAAAGGAGGCGTGGCTCACTCCCTGGAGCTGCACAGCCCCATCCTTCAGGTGTGCCTGGAGGGACTCCACTTGCTCTTTCTTATCTTTCCTAGACATTCATCATCTGAGAGCCTTAAAAAACAGCCTTTTCATACAGGATTAATTTTTAATACAAACTTCCAGAAGTGGTAAAATAAGCTCAGAGAGCATTAAAAATTTAGACGACAGTACCAGGTCACTCCCTTTCCAAGAATGCCGGCCTAAATCGTGCTCAGAATAAAGGCTTCCAAATCTGCCCTGAAAGCCAGTTTGTGTTCCCGCACGAAAACTGTACTTAAGTTTTCAGTTGCCTCAAGATTTATTTCTGTTTGGGTCTGGGACGATAAAAACACAACCTAAAAGAGGCTTCTGAGGATGAGAAGACAGTCTGTAAAGCTGTCGGCTGTGCAGGAGCCATTCTGAACAAGGCTGCTGGGAGGCTGCACTGTACCAATCACTGCCTTACCTCCCGTGTCCCCTCCAGGGTCATCTCCCGAGTCACCCGGTTCTCGATAGTCCCCCCACAACAAAACCACTCAGTTCTCTAGGAAGCCACGCTCTGTGGCTCTGTGTGCCCAGCTGGTGCAGTACTCTGGCTGCTCTCAGCTGCCGGGTCTGCTTCTGGTCTCCATTCACCTCCCTGTTGCTTATTCATGCTTTGTTTTGTCTCTAGGCTTCTAGGCAGCAACTGCCAGTGTTAAAAACACACAATTCAGCAGTTTTCAGTCTACTTACAAAATCAAAGTTGTGCAACATTGCCATTACCAAATTCTAGAATGTTAACATCATCTAGAAAGGCCCTTTGCCCTGGCATCACCTCCATCATCTTCCCTTCAAACCCCAACAGGCATCCTGGGCCTATAGATTTACACAACCGGACAAAACCACACGACACATAGATTTGCGTTTGTCTGTTTTTCTCATAGCTCATGCTGTAGCATGTTTTATTATCCTGTCCCTTTTCATGTTGAAGAACATCCTGCCTTACGGATACACCACATTGTATTTGTTCACTCACTATTTAATGAATATTGGGGTGTCTCTATTCTTTGGCTGCTATGGATCACACTACTGTGAGCATTCCCCCAGTTTTATGCAGGGTGATGTTTTCAATTTTCTTAGGTACCACTGGGATATGCCCAGGACTGATCAAGTCAGTACAAACTGAATGTGAGTCATCACTTCATATTCCAATAGGACAGCAGAGAACAGGGCTCAGATTTTGCCACACCCTCATCAATGGCAGTTACTGTCTATCTGCTTTCCTATAGCTACCGAAGTGCATGTGAAGGGGTGACTTCAGTGTGCTTAGCATCTGTAGCGTCCTGACATAGCATCACTGTGCCTCCTTTAGTATAACTAGAGGCTGGTCATCAATGTGTGCAGGACAGCCTTCTCACCCCTCCTTAGCTCTCTGTCGTCTGGCTCTCCATCATTATGTCACTGCACTGGCCCAGTGATGGTTTGAATATGCTTGGCCCAGGGAGTGGCACTATTAGGAGGTGTGGCCTTGTTGGAGTAGGGATGGCACTATGGGCGTAGGCTTAAGACCTTCACCCTAGCTGCCTGGAAGTCAGTCTTCTACTAGCAGCCTTTAGATAAAGATGTAGAACTCTCAGCTCTGCCTAATGGACTGAATCTCTGAATCTGTAAACCAGTCCAATTAAATGCTGTCCTTTATAAGATTTGCCTTGGTCATGGTATCTGTTCACACAGTAACACTCTAACTAAGACAGGCCCTGTGCTGGCCAAGCAGGGCAGCTCTGGTGGAAGGCCACCTTCCTTCCCTCACCTGGCTTCCTCTACAGCAGTTGGCTTCCACCGACACTCTTGTGGGCCTTGAGTACTGACTCCCCAGCAGATGGCTTCCACCGACACTCTGTGGGCCTTGAGCACTGACTCCCCGGCCCTGATACCCTGCTCAGATGAATCAGGCTGAGTGGAGGATGAAGTAGTGCTGTTGTTCTCTGGGATAGAAGCGCCCGTCCTTCTGACGAGCATCTTCTGAGACCTCCACCAAGTGGGCAGCTCCCAGCTTAAACGCTCACAGGGTTGATTCAATTAATTACCAATGTGAAAAACCCTGCCTTGGTTAAATCTGAAAATTTTCTGGATTATAAACTTAGGAAGATAACTTCTGAAATTGTACTTTGACCTCATGCACCAAGGAATGAACATTCGTTTTCCTGGTATCTTGTTATTTGTAAGGCACAGGCTTCTTAGTTTAAAAAGCTTCAGGAAAGTTACTTTATGAATATGACAAAAGCAAAACTACATTTTGTGCATTATGTTCTAAATCATGTTTATTACACAATATTACTGTTTCCATTGGCAGCTGTCAAAATGTTCAAATATGTTATAAAAACAAAACAAAACAAAACAAAACCAAACCCTAGAACTTAAACCTGAGAGCGAGGCCCCCAAACCACAATGATGTCTCAGACCTTCATATGACATGCTCCAGCTTTCCCCGGGGACTCACACTAGACCTCCCTGTCAGGACACACCAGCAGCTCGTGCCAGTATTGATAGGGGCCAAAATCAGAACTGAACAAAACAGGCCTGAGGAAAATACAACCGGCTAACTCCCTCCCTCACCCAGAAATGACTAGGGAAAATGGTCTTAAAATAGAAGACTGGCCTGGACACACCATCACAACGGAAATGCAAGATTCAGATATAAAATCACTTATCATGATGATGATACAAGACCTTAAGGAAGACATAAATAGCACCCTCAAAGAAATACAGGAGAACACAGGTAA
>NW_022196904.1:187994724-188035202 GCF_008632895.1 Mastomys coucha
AAATTCAGATAAATTGAAATCATGTAACTTTTCTCATCATAATGCAATAAAAGTTTAAAAAAAAAATAGAAGACTGGATGAGCACATAGGGCATGCTTTTCTGTCTGGGCTCCTGCCTTTGGGCAAATCGCCTAGTGTCTGAAGTCCTGGTGGGCATGTGAATTACCCTACAAAGGTATACATACAGAAAGGCTAAAAACATAAAATGTTTTCCTTGGGGGAAACTTTTCATTCTGACAGAATTTCTTAAGGTTATATTTAGATAAATACCTTCCCTAGCTTATCCTCCGGCCCCTGTAGGTACCTGGACTCCATGCACAGATCTTGAATGCTTACCTTAAAGTTAATTTGCATCATTGGGAGGAGGTGAACCAAACAGCTGCACATGTCTGTGGTTATGAGGGAACTGATTTCTGGTATATTGAGGCACTGCAAAGTTTTATACTTTTCTTGGGACATGCCCACCTTTGAACCTAAAACATCAGCAATGGCTGCAGGAAAGCAAAAGATAAAAAACAATAAACCATGGCTTGTCAAACAGACGACGTCATACCGTACCCACATCGTAAAGGAGGGATTTATCAAATAAAAAATTCACAAAATAAAATGCTTATTTTAATCACAAATAGCCAAATGAGTTTGCTCATTAGCTATGTGGAATTAACAAAGAAAAAGCCAAATAATTTATTTTAAAAAGTCTATCATTTATTATTTAAGAACTACAAAACAGGGCTGGTGAGATGGCTCAGCAGTTAAGAGCGCTAACTGCTCTTCCAAAGGTCCTGAGTTCAAATCCCAGCAACAACATGGTGGCTCACAACCATCAGTAATGAGATCTGACACCCTCTTCTGGCATGTCTGAAGACAGCTACAGTGTACTTACATATAATAAATAAATAAATCTTAAAAAAAAAATAACTACAAAACAAGTACAGAAAGCAGATGTTGAGATGGCTCAGTGGCTGAGAGCACAGACTGCCCTTGCAGAGGCCCCAGTTTGGGTCCCAGCATCCTAGTTGGGTGACTCAAAAACCTGTAATTGGAGCTCCAAGGTAATCTGAAGTGATCCTCCGGCCCCTGTAGGCACCTGGACTCCATGCACAGGCACAGATACACACACGTGACTAAAAATACAACTGATCTTAAAAGAAAGCATAGAGAGGCAGGTGGAAAAGAAGAACATTGACACATGGTAGTGTCCTGGCCTTAACACTCATCTCTTGGACGTTGGCATGGTGTTATCACACTTAAGAAGAATTGGGGACCACTCTGCAGAAACTAAACAACACATTTATCACCTAGACAAACTACAGGAAGACAGAAGCAAAAGTTAAATTGTTCTCAGCCAGCTCGCTGTGGTACAGTTATGCAGTGAGTGCCTTTCAAAGCTGAGACCACGGTGCCACACCGACTGCCTATAGACATGAGTGTCAAGATAAATGCACTTGTCAGATGTTCCTGCAAAGTTTAGCTCCTGGTTTAAAGGTGTCGAGCACTCTCCATTTTCCCTCTAGCTTCAAAGGTAATACTGGATCGTTTCGGAAAGTCTCAAATGTAGGAGCAGGGCTGAAAGGGCCCGTGCAGGAGTCTGCTCTTTATAATAATTTAATGTGAATTAGATACGGCAGCCACCCACCTAGGAAGACTTTCTCCTTTCCGATACAGTACGTGCCGCAGACAACGAGAGCGCGTGGGTTTAGAGTTACAGCCTCAAAGGCAGTGTTGATGGCAAACTGGATAACCTCCTGCTGAGACGGGAAGGTATATTCTGGGCTGCAGTATCTGTGACAAGGAAAGGCGGTTCTTACTGACAGGGGAAGCGAGAGCAGAGGCTCTGCTCGGATGTTACTTTACAAGAAAACAAACAAGCTCGTACACCAAGTTCATACACCAAGACTACAACTACTAAAAGCACACGATCATGCTGTCTACAATGAAAATACGCGTTTCCAGCTACTGCCAACTTATGGCGCGATAATAACTTCTCACATCTTTAAATTATGTGTTCATCATCTTCAAAGAAATTTCCTGTTTGAATACTTTTCTTCTCAATAAGAATATATTTTTCCAGTTGACCACTTTACTTATGAATGATAGAACTCAGTTATCTATTTTTAAAACCCAAGTCACTACCAAAGAAAATACAACTGAAAGAGGTTAAATTTATAGGAGAGAATTCTTACTTAATAAACTAAATATGAATTTAACATAGTATTTCAAATTAAAGGTGATATATACAAGGTTATTTCCTTTCACAAACACATTAATGCATATATCACAAGAATATAGCAGATATAGGGGCTGCAGAGATGGCTCAGGGTTAGCGGTGCAGAGATGGCTAAGGGATAGGAGTGCAGAGATGGCTCAGGGTTAGCGGTGCAGAGATGGCTCAGGGTTAGCGGTACAGAGATGGCTCAGGGATAGGAGTGCAGAGATGGCTCATAGGTTAGGAGCACAGAGATGGCTCAGGGTTAGGAGCACAGAGATGGCTCATAGGTTAGGAGCACAGAGATGGCTCAGGGTTAGGAGCACAGAGATGGCTCAGGGTTAGGAGCACAGAGATGGCTCAGGGTTAGCGGTACAGAGATGGCTCAGGGATAGGAGTGCAGAGATGGCTCATAGGTTAGGAGCACAGAGATGGCTCATAGGTTAGGAGCACAGAGATGGCTCAGGGTTAGGAGCACAGAGATGGCTCAGGGATAGGAGTGCAGAGATGGCTCATAGGTTAGGAGCACAGAGATGGCTCAGGGTTAGGAGCACAGAGATGGCTCAGGGTTAGGAACACAGAGATGGCTCATGAGTTAGCAGTGCAGAGATGGCTCAAGGTTAGGAGTGCAGAGATGGCTCATTGGTTAGCAGTGCAGAGATGGCTCATGGATTAGGGCTGCAGAGATGGCTCAGGGTTAGGAGTGCAGAGATGGCTCATGAGTTAGCAGTGCAGAGATGGCTCAGGGTTAGGGCTGCAGAGATGGCTCATGGGTTAGCGGTGCAGACTATTTTTTCAGAGGACCTGGGTTCAGTTCCCAGCACCCACAAGAGTCAGATCCTAGCCTGGCCAGTAGCTCCAGCTCCAGGGGCTCTAACACCTCAGGTTCCCACTGGCAGCTACATTAAAGTGCATGTACTCACATAGGCACAGAGTTAGAAATAAGAAAGACCACACACAACTGATCTAGCTGGACCCAGATTAAAAAATACCCAGTTGAAAAGCTGGCAATCAGCTATTATCTGTATATATTTTGAGATGAAAAATGTGATTTTCTAAAGTATAATATACTATAAACACTGAACAAATGATTTTTCATGACTTTCAGAACTGTTTTTGGTACTTAGTCATCAAAAAGGAGGCAGGATCCCAGTCCTTTCTTCAACACAAAGAAATCCAGAACCATAGGAAGACTAAAACTATAATTTAAAAAATGTTACTTCTTTAATTTATCTACCATTTAAAGAGCATAGGAAAAAATGAAGCGCATCAGTGGGACAAACGGCTTGTTTTTGGTGTTTTTGCTTTTTTTGGAAAGATTATTTTTTACTGAAATATCTTATCCAAAGAATCCTTGGAATGTTTATATACTTAAAGCCTACAAATCAGTGACTTATTTTAACAAATGGAATCATATTGTATAGTACAAATTCATATAATTTCTGTCAATTATACCTTAACAAGGCTAAAACCACATAATCTATATATAAGCACTTAGGTGATTATATTTGTATCACTGAAGGACTCAAAGGTACCACTTATAAGTTACCTTTTTAAGAGAAGATAAAAGTAATTCCAATACTCATGAGCAAAATCCCATTGTGGCCTCTGCTCCCTCTTCACAACTATAAACTAATATGGACAATATTAGTCCAATAAACTATATGGACACTTAAGAAAAAATAATCATTAAAAGGTATTTTCCTAAAGGCTGTCCCCTAAGTTATTTTTAAGAACAAGACTGTCCTATAAACATTTTCAAAATTAAAATAACAAAAAATTATGACCTATAATTCTACATTTGCCTTTTAGCAGGCTTTTTTTTTAATGGTATCCTTTTGCTAAACACTCTTAAGACATAAATTAGCTGTAAACCATCATTTAAATGATCTAAGCAAACGTTTCAATTACCCATACACCCCAGGACATGGCTATCAGCGGGACAAGGGAGAACACAAAGTCTCTCACGTGGTGTCTAGGAACAGTGTATGGACTTTGCGGCCCGCCAGGAGAGAGCGCTCCATGCTGGGGTCCGCTCGGAAGTCTCCGGTGTGCAGTATGACAGTGCCGCCGGGAAGCTGGAAAAGGACCATGGTAGCACCTGGACAGCTGGACACAAACATTTTAGGAATACACAGGGAACAGACAAAGCGCTGGGGCAAGGGTACATCTCTCAACATCAAGAGAAGATGGTCGGCTGCAGCAGTGTGCAGGGATGTAGCGCATGTCTACAGAGCACATTTCCAAGAAGGGACCTGGTGGGCTGCAGCAGTGTACAGGGATGTAGCGCGTGTCCACAGAGCACATTTCCAGGAAGGTCCTGCCTTCAGACAGGCTGGCCTGGCTTCTAAGCCCTTAGGACAACTTCCTTCTACGAAGTGTTGGCTGAGACCCTGGCTTGATCGAATAGTTTATGCAAACTGTGTGACTTGTGGTAAACATTTCAGTAGTGACAACTCCAAAAAACATCAGAATTCAAACTGGCAATCAGAAAAGAAATATCAGCAAGGCTGGAAACTATTGTTTTGTTCTGTTTTTTTAAAGAATCTAACGTGATAATATTGGCCTGGACTTTAGCAAATCTAGATTTTGCCTTAGTTCTTTCCCAAGAAGCTTATGGTCTCTTCAGAACAGGCTCACATCCCAGAAAGAACCACAGTGGGTAGCTGCGTTTGGGCAACATGAATGTTGACAGCGTCTTACAGAGGGGGGCAGAGAGGCAGACGGGAAGGGGACAGAGACAGAGAGGGAAGGAGAAGAAAAACGAAGGAGATGGCTAGAGAAGGGAGTGAGTGAGAGAGAAAGAGAGAGAGAGAGAGAGAGAGAGAGAGAGAGAGAGAGAGAGAGAGAGAGAGAAAATAGACCACTATCCATTTCAATGGAAAATGAAATCTTACAAATCTTTAGAGTCTAAAATTGAATGTTTTTCTTTGTTGTTGTTTTGTTTTTTTTAAGTTTAAAAGTACGGTGGGAGCAGAGGACCAGTCCTCCCCTGGTATCCAAACAGGATATAAAATTTTACTTTATGTAACTTATGTTAAGGAAAATGGAAAACTTCATCTTTCCATTTTTAGACCAGTAACAAACTGTTTTTTTTTTTTTTTAATATAAAGTGTCACCAGTCAACTGCACAAATATAAGTTAGACAACAGATTTTTTCCTATATTTAAACTGATTGTAAAATTGTTTTTGCAAAAGTAGAACTAGGATTTACTCTGGTTTAAGATCTAGCTTATCAGCTCTAAGCTCTTGGACAACCATGCCACCATTTTCTTTTTCAATGTTGTTTACAGCAGGCACGCCTCTTATGCTACCTACAGTGCTGCCTACAGTGGTGAGGGGGTCACTGCGGTGGCCCTCATACTTACTGATTGGCATCCAGCAAAACAACCTTGACACCATCCACTATACACTCGGTGTCCATCGGCAACTGATGGATGTATTGTTCTTGCACATGAAGCTTCTTCTTCAACAAATTGCCAGTTATCTGCAAGGCAGGGTGCGGAGGAAAGCAGGGCGGGGCTGGGTCACCTTCGGTTTACAGCCAGGGCCTGTCAGTACTCTAGGCTTTCCCACTGCTGTGGATGTGGACCCTCCACAGCAGGGACGATAGGGGTAGGGTACCCATGGCACTCTGCTGCTTGTTCATCTAGGAAAAGCCCCTCCTTCCCAGCTTCCTGACCTGGTCCCCACTCACTGCTTTGGGTTGATCTCCTGTGTTTCCTTGTGGTACGCTCTGGGTATTCTTAAGTTACTGCAAGCTCCAAGTACACATTTCTGAGGTGCTTGTGCCTCTCCACAGGCTGTGCTGAGGGATACAGCACTTTCTAGCCGGAGCCCCTGGGTCTGTTAAATGTTCATGATCTAACAACCATTTCAAGGTATTCTGCACCATGAAACTTCCTCTAAACTCAGGTGGGGACAGAGTCTGAGGTACCACTACTGTGGCAATAACTGCGGCCTACCTCCCTAATGCTGACTATCTTGCCTCTGGATCTACCTCGGCACTCGGGAGAATGGTTACTCAGTGACACTTGGCTTAGTGAGGCCATCTATTGTTCTCACGCAATAAAATACACGTTTGTAGAAAACAGGTGGTATCTGTTGACGGTGACATATTTGATTTTTAAACCTAAATGTCCAATATGCTTTAGCCATCTTCTCCAGTACAGTGATGGCTCTTCTAGTTTTCAATATTGTCTTTTTTACCGAAGTTTCTTGAAGTCACAGCTTCATTCCACAAACAGAGCTTAGAGGGCTGAAACTTACCTCACTACAATAGACAGGCCACGTGAAGTCCTTCGACAAGCCAGCATAGTGATCTGAATGGAAATGTGTGAGGAAGTAAGCAGTGCAGCCTTCGACCTCACCGTACTGAAATGCATCCACAGTGAAGGCAGTCCCTGCAATGAGACGGCCAGCAGTGGGATGAACAGAAGCCAGGCACTCACTCACACACGGGGTCCCAGCTAAAGGCCGGGCCTCTCCGCTCTGCATTGCTCATTTATGCTTCAAATTCACTGAGTTTCTTAAGAACATACATTTATCGAAAGGTAAGAATAATCCCTGTGTCTGCTAAATATTCCAGGGTAGAAGCTTGAGAATAGTCTCACCAAAAAACAAAAACCAAAAACCAAAACCAAACAACTAATTAAAAAATGTTAAGTTACAAACCAATCATTTCTTTTTTCCTGATCAATACTTTTGTGGTACTAATGCTTAGGGATGGGGCAAGTAGAATCTCTAATTTCTACCAGGCACTGAGAAGAGAATCAGTTGGAACTTCAAAGCCATGAATTCCAATGAGGGGTGACAATGACAGGCTTCTCAGGGGCCAGAAAACTTACCACAGTTTGCAGCTCTCCAAAGAGCCAAAGTAAAAGAAAAAACAGACAGCATTATCTATAGTCGTTGGGTTTCATTTGGGGGTAGTGGAGGAGGAAGGAAATAAGAGATTGCCTCAAAAGTTTCTTCCAAAGAAAAATGACAAAATGAAGTTGAGAAACACTGTTCTGAAGTGTGCTTATGAGAGAAACGGTCAGTGTGCTGACAGCTGACAGGTAGGCGAACAGGCTCAGCCTCACCATGCCGAGGCGGCCAACACACAGCACGTGTAAAGTATAAAAAGCGAATCGTAATGATCACTGGAAACAGAACGGGGCCTGGCCCACATCAGTGAGGCATTTCTGTGCAGTATCAGAAGCTAAGTGTATTCTGGCTGTTCCCTTGCATACTCCTCATACAAGAGTTAGCTCTCCTTAGGAATTCATTTCTGGGCTCGGTTTTCCCATGAACCTATCTGTGAAGGCATGGGCAGATATCCAATTGGGACATACAAAAGCAGAAGACCCTAGGTTCTCGCATTGCTCGGAAACTGGCATTTGCGGTAGGTAGAGCATGCTGCACTCCCCTTCTTTGAAGCCGCCGAGCCTGCATACCCTCAGCGGCGCTTAGACGCTGGCTTTTGTCATATTTACACTGACATCTTATTGTCTTTCAGGTTACCTGGGATCTTCACAGTTCACATGCCTTTCTATAATCTATAATAACTACCTAATCATTATAGTATCATATAAAATGGTTAATGCAAATTTGCTGATAATGGAGAAAAATATTTTAAACCCTCCAAACCCTAATCCTAGTAAAAGATTCATAAAATATCATAAAAAGCAAAGAAAATATATATCCTGTACAAATTATTTCAAACTTATCTACCCAACAGCAAGAAAGGTGATGTTAAACACTGCTGTGTCTTCCTTGATGAGCTGACGTTGGTATTTCAACTTACCGGGGATTCTCTTATAGAACGGACACCTTCTCCTCACTTTCCCTGCACCAGAGGACTCTGGAACGCTCACGTTCCCTCTCTGCGTCCTGCCGTGAGCCCATCTTACGAAGCCTTTGCTGAAGCTGAAGCTGACTGGTCCCAACTCTGGATTGTTACTGAGGTGACCTGGCCTTCTCTGGTCTGTTCCTTCCCGCGGTGAATTTGACTTTTTACGTCTCTTCCTTCGAGGTTGCGTCCTCTCTCCAGACAGTTCCACAGAGTGCTGACTCTCGGTTAAACTCTTTGCATCAAATTCTAAGTCACTCAGAGAGCTCTGTGCTTTCCTCTTGCACAACCGGGGCCTCTTTCCATTGGGACTCACAACTGGACTGACATTTGGCCCTTCTGATGCGCTCTTCCTCGGTGATGTGTCTTGCCTTTTGGGTGGTAGTCCAAAAAACACACCTATATCCATCTGCTTCATCACTTTCTTAGAGGGTTGGCTTGGGCTCTGCTTGGGACTGGGAGGCAATGTGCCCGGGGCCTTGTCACTAGGCATGCTAGAGCACTTCTGTGCGTTCCTGCAGGCACAGTTAGCACCTGGAGCACCAAAGCCCTTACTCCGTGATCCTTTAGTCTGACTCTGGGTTAGATGCAAAGGCAGACGCTCGCCTCCCTCCTTTTCAGGTGGCTTTGACCTGGCACTAGTAAGTAACGGCAGAGAAGTCTGATTGCCAACAGCTGACGTTTCAATTTCCTGTTGCCGATGACTTGATGCAAGTGAGTGGAATTTTTCTGGCTCATCAGGCTTGGCCTTAGAGGTCTGATAATTAGAAGCAGCACCTCCCACTGCCAACGCAGGTGAAAGCGAAAAGAAGGCCGCATCTGTGTGTGGTGGGTCCTCTCGGGAAAGCCTGCTCGAGGTGTGGGAGATAAGCTGAAAAGGGTCATTTAGTGTACTGCCTTCACTACACCGAGCCTGAGCGACCAGGCTCTTCGCTGCGGGATGGATCCCCTCTGCTTCCTTTGGGGAGAAACCATGAAGGTTTTCAAATATGGCAGAGCCATCTTCTTCTAGGCTGCTGTCTTTAGAGCTTTGGGTAAAAAACAGTTCCTGCTGTGAATCGTCCAGTTCTTGGTCTACATCGTAAGTCTCTTCGTCACTGTGGAGCGGAGAATAAGAGATCTCATAGCCACCACCGTCATTTTCTGGCAATGGCAAACCTGTAGTCCCTGACTTGCTCTGGCTGTTTAATGTAACCTCAGCAAGAGGCGATCCACCTCCCAGCAGCTGGTCTATTTTAGCAAACTCTGCCCACTGTGGAACTCGTGACGTTTGAGAGCATGGAGAAGAGGCACTCTTCCTGGTGGGTTCAGCTGGAGGCTGAGATGTTTTTAGACACTGCATCATCAACAAAGAGTCGTCTAACACTTTTCTTAAGTTCCCAGTTTTCAGGAGCACAGACCGTCTTTCCTCAAGGTTACAAGGAGACTCTGCCGGTTCTGTTGCAGCAAACTGCGCCGCCAATGCGTCCGAGGGGCTGCTGAGAGGATCCTTGCTGTCTCGACTTCGAGCAAGCACGATGTGAGTGTATTTCTTATAATGAGACGGGATTGTGGAGGTACACAGCAAACCCTCGGGACATTCTGAAAATGATTGAAAAGGAAAAAAAGACCATTTTATACAATAACCCTGAAGGCACTAACACCATAGAGTAACCACCAGGCACAAAACCAGGGTTCACCATTTTGTTATTGTTTTGAGACAGGAACTCTATATATAGCTCTGGCTATCCTGGAACTCTATGTAAACCAGACTGACCTTGAACGCACATGTATCTGCCCACCTCCCAAGGGCTGGGATGAAAGGTGTGGGCCACCACACCTAGCCCTCCATGGGTCACCTCTAAGAACTATGACAATATCTATGCTAGCTGCGTTAACTGCTGTTGCCAAGATCAACATTTAAAACACCAAAAAACTAATCCATCATAATTTTACAAGGCTCTACTTATTACATTTAAACCAAACACTTCTAGATTGTTTTTCAGATCCTCTTTCCACAGGGAAATTTGAGATAACTCAAAGGAGTATTTTCTATGTGTTAAACATGACATTTATCTTAAAATATAATAAAAACATGGCTTCACTTCTGTACTGGCACATTTCTGTAAGACTGAATCATCTCAGACTACCTTCTAGTTCCTCTCCTAGCATATTAACACACATGATGAATACAACATATCCATATTTAGAAACCAAATGTATTTATAACTTATCTAATTCTAAAGTAGGATAACAAATAGGCCTGATTATTCAGCTTGTAGGAACGCTCATCTATAAAATGTTAATACCATCTAATTTATTTATTTAGTCCTTACAAAGAGTTAGGTAGGAAAAAACAGAGTGAAAGGTTCAGTGACATTTATGGAAACTGAGAAGAAGTTGAGATGACAGCTCAGTCAATAAAGTCCATGCAGTGTACAGGAGGACCTGAGTTCCAATTACCAACCAGCACATAAGTCAGGCATGGTTGCAAGTGCGTAGAATCCCCCGAGGAGACTGAAGGGACACTGACAGGCGCCTCGATGGCCTTTTCTTACCTGTGTCAGAGATCGGTGGGGAATTCAAACACTCGAAAACATGCCACCGGGGCGTCTGACCTAGCAGTGAGGAGAAAGGCAGCTGGCAGCTAGGGCAGTGCCCAGCATAAACTGGGCGTGTCTTTGGGGTCACTTGCTTGCCTCTGTGAGTTCTACATTGCTTTTTCGGTGTTGTCTCTTTGCTTTGAGACTGCTGAATGTCATCTCTACCGCTCGAATTCTGACTGGAACCTGCAGAAATCTGACTGTCGTCTGTTTCCGCAGGGCACACTTTGTGGTCCTTCGTTTTGCCTGGCTTTCCTGAAGTTCTTTTTTCATTTCCTTTTCCTTTTGACTGATGTTTTCCATCTGTTTCTTTTTCAACTGATTCTGAAATATTTTCAGAACAATTATTTGGATGTACTGGTTTGGGTTTTCTTTTAGATTTATATTCCCAAATGTCTTCTTCCCGAAACGTGTCTTCTAACATGGCAAACTGATTTTTATGAGTACACTACTACTCTTTGGTGAGTTCAGAGTCCATTTCTTGTAACACTTTTTTAGTAGGGAAAAAAAAAAGGAACCAAAAGCCAACTAACTTGGTTGGAACTGAAAGCTTTGGTGATACTGGCACACAATGCACTTAGTACCTGTGAATACCTGTTGTTCTATTTATACCATAATAAAGAGAACCCACCACACATAACATCTACACGGGTTTCTTTACATTGTGGCACTATTTCATTCAGGTATTTTTTTTTAACTTCCTAGAACTTGATTTATAAAAAATAGGAATCAAGAATGCCTTGAATGTTAAGCACGGATGGTAAGTACCAGGCTCAGTGCAACTGAAAAGAGTCTCCATATAACGGTTAGAAAGCTATTCTGGCTCTTGTTCACATAGACAAGTGTCCACTCACAAGTCCAGTCACAGTCCCTAGTCCACTGAGTTCGAAACTAGTCACACCATAATCATAGAAGTGTTGGTTACAACCGCCCTTATTCGTGACTCATGGATCCAACCAGCTTCAGTTTCCTAGGTCAGTCCATTTCTTCCTCCATCCTGGGATCAAACCCTGCACAGTGAACAAAGTTCAAACAGGTGACAACGTACTCCACACCACAGGGGCTGTCTACCCTGAAAGCAATCAGCCACCTCTGCAGACCTCCGGAGAGGTCAGGTACCAGAAAATCCCTCCAGGCTCCCCCTCTTCGCCTTTGGACCTGGGGTGGGGGAAGGTCAATGAAGGGGCCCTACATCATTCTCAGGTTAAGTAATGCCAGCCTCTCAAAGAGCCCTTCTGCAGCTCGCCCTCCTCCTCCCCGCAGTCCCTCGTGGGCACACCTGGCCTGGCAGCCCGGGGCCAGCTGCAGCTGCCTCGTCTCCGCGCCACCTCCCCCGTTCGCGGGACATTCCATTCGCGCCCGCACTTTCAGCACACCCAGAGTCACAGAACACTTTTGTTGTTGTTGTTAATTCAAAACCGCTGGCCTCACTGCCTACATAAAAAAAAGCTTCTCCTCTGAGGATTGCTTTACGCTCTTTACCTTTCGAGTCTTTCTTGGCGGGAACGCTGTCCCGCTGTCACTGCCGTGCCGAATCGGCTGATCTCAGTTTAAGAGTGAGACAACTGGGGAGCCCTTTCTTAAGTCGGCTCTTTTAAACGTGTACATAGTTTTCTTTCTTTCTTTTTTTTTTTTTAGTCTTATTTGTTTTGGAAACCCTGTCGGGCTCCAAAGGCAATGGGTTCCCGGCTCCTCCGGAGCGCGACCCCAGCAGCCTTTCCCGTGTCGAATCTGGCGCTCGGAACGTCCAGGCTTCACGGCGGCCCGGAACCTGGAAGGGGCGGGGTGGGCAGCCTGGAGTTTAATGTTTAATTACGCGCGGGGGAAGCACGGCCCTTCGGACTTTGGCGTCTGGAGGAAGGCTTATCGTAGGCGGGAGCGAGTGTGGCGCAGGTCCGGGCTGGCCGGGGCCCGCTCTGAGCCAGTGGGGCGACGCACGTTGGTCCAACCGGCGCCCTCGGCCCCCGGCCCCCAGCCCTTGGGAGCTCGCGCAACATGGCGGCCCCCGGAGCGCGCGGGGCGAGCCTCTCGGGCCTGCTGCCCGCGCAGACCTCGCTCGAATACGCCCTGCTGGACGCCGTCACCCAGCAGGAGAAGGACGAGCTGGTCTACCAGTATCTGCAGAAGGTAGACGGCTGGGAGCAGGACCTAGCGGTGCCCGAGTTTCCGGAAGGTGAGGGGCTGGCGTCGGGGTGGGGGCCGCTCCGGGGTCCTCCCCTTCCTCAGGATGGCTCCCTCCCGCCAGCAGTCTGGAGATCTGGTGCCCTGCGGTCCGCCCACAGCCCCGAGGTGTTCCTGAGGAGCGACACACCGACGGGGTTCTGCAGGGCGGGGACCAGTGTTTGCACCTCCGTCTCGAATCCTGCGTGGCCTGACGTCAATAACCACAAGACTCCGTGGATGTTTCTTGATCACTTCTTAAGTGCCACAGGCGGTTTTAAGCACTTGAGAGATCTTACTTAGTTGGCACAACCCACAGAGACCCTCTTAGTAGTCTTGTTTTACAGTTAAAGGAAACTGAGGCACAGGGAAGGCAAGGGAACCTGACCGTCTAATAACTACCATAGTTGGACTACATTCTACAGACTTTATACGTTTGATACTTTTCTATTCCTACCGCGTTTCCACGTTCAAAATGAGCTTTAACTTTTGGAATCAACTTTAGCTTAGTACTCAGTTTGAATCCTAGTTGTTTAGCCCACTCATGTTGGCATATGTCCTGGCATGACACTGAAACCACATGCATAGTTAATTTGTTACCTGTGGCAGGGATCAGGTATCTCCCGGAAGGATATATCAGTTCCACTTTCATCCCACAACAGTTTTGAATATTTCTTACCCTTTTGCACTCGCCTTGAGAGGGGCTTACCCTCACCCTCGTTATTATTATACTGGATTTGAAAGACCGTGGAATTGCAAAAGAATTGGCTGCGTGGAGGTGGATCCCATCAGAGAAACTTCAAAGAGACGAACACATGTACAGGTGTACACGTATCTTCTGAAAACTTTGTAATAAAGCACATAATAAATACACTACTATAAACCAGCCGGCCATCAGCTAGAATTTTGAGAAATGTTTCAGTTTCCTAGTTTTGTTTGTATTTATAGTAAGTTTATTATATTGTTATGATATTTGACCACTGTGACTGAAGTCATACTCATAAGAAAATAATCAGGCTTTGTTTTTGACGTAGCCTGATATTCTACCACAACCAGTTATTAACAGAATGTTAAAAACAAACAAATCAGTTTGTGAGATAAAAGTTATGCTCGGTCTTGATTGTAGTTTACCGATCTACTTAGAGAGTACTCATTCTTCAGAAGGTGCCCCCTGCAGTATAATGGGTAATCCAGGCCAACCTGAAACTGTCAGCTTTTTCATTTTGAGCACATTTCTTGACTTCTCCAGGTCTTCATTTTTTTTCACTTGTAAAGAAAGTGGAACTGATAATTTTTTTTTAGGGTAATTAAATGGAGGTATTTCAGGCAAATTCCTAGAAAATAAAGAGACTCATTAAGTGTTGGCCATTTATTATATTCATTGTAATTATTGCTGCTTAAAATACATTATTATCATTAAATCTGGTAAATACCTGGGACAATAACTTAAATTACTTAACACAAAAACTTAAATAACTGTCTCTATGCCCTCAATAAGTCACCCATAACAGTTTATAGAGATAGAGTCTTAAATATCTTGCAGTGGGATCTGAAACACATGTCAACTAGTAGGTTAATTAGTAGTTCTGTGTCATCAATTCAATATATAGCTAGTACTTATCAAAAGGAATAATTAAGTGTTCACTGAACCCTAAAACTTTTAGTGTATTTAGTAGAAATACTAATTTGTTTGAGATCAGCTTTCCTAGAATGTTGTTAAAGTTGAATAAGTACAGGTTTTGTTGTTGGTAGTCCTTGCTACATTAGTCTTTGTGTCTGGTTCCAGGGACCTATAATTAATCACCTTCTCAAAATATTAAAGGGAAAGTTCCAGAAATAAACTGTTGATACGTGTTAAATCGTACATTGTTCTAGTAGCATGATGCAGGCGTGTGCCTTCCTCCTGTGTCCTCTCCAGGACGTTAGTCATTCTATTCATGACCCCAGTCAGCCTTGTCTATGTCTCCGTGGAGTGTGTGCTGCCCACTGCTACTCGGTTAGTACTTATCCCAGCACCATGATGCTGAAGCCATCCTTAGCTTAGTAGTGGCTCCAGTGCTCAAGCGATGATGTCATCTATTGGATGTGCCGTAGAGAAACCAGAAAATTTCTTCTTTAAGTGGGAAGGCGACATTTCCTTGACTGTCTAAAGAACAACCATGTGCTGTGGTGCTAAGGTCTGTAGCAAGAGTGAATTCTAACCCTTCGAGTTGTAAACAAGAAACAGGTAAATGCACAGCCCTGCTCCTGCACCGTGAGCTGCAAGCAGCTACGTAAAGATGCAGAAGTCTACGTCTCACAACTATGGGTGCAATTAGATTTTTAAAAATATTTCTTATTTCCTCTTGTTTTCGCTTGAATGTGTTGATTTTATTCACTTCCCCAAGACTATCCACCATTTCTGAAAGGACTTAGTACTGCGTTTGTTTGTTGGTTTTTGGTACATTTGCAGATTGCCGCCCCAGAGCAGGTGCCCATTCTCTGCAGCTTCCACCCTCCTCCTGTCCGTCCCTCTCCAGGCTTTTAATCTCCACATAGTTGCCCAGTTGATCTTTTCATGAAATCAAACTTACGTACGTTGTTAGAAGCATGAAGATGTTCTCTTATTAATAGAAAAGAGATTTGGGTAGATTAATAAAGTCCACTGCTACAGACTGTAAGCAGCACTGTCATCTCTCAAAGTGTTTGACTATTTATGCTGGTCTTAGGAACACAGATTCACATTTTAATGGACAGTTTAGTTAAATTACCCTTTTCTTTGTTGTCTCCTTTAATTGTTGTAATTTGTTTTCTATAAATTCCAGGACTAGAATGGCTGAACACGGAAGAGCCTCTTTCCATTTACAAGGACCTGTGTGGGAAAGTGGTTATCCTTGATTTCTTCACCTACTGCTGCATTAACTGTATCCATGTGCTGCCTGACCTCCATGCCCTGGAGCGCAGATTCTCTGATAAAGGTACCTGCTTTTCATTGGTTTCTCACACACGGCTGTACACAAGCACTAGAAGAGCATCTGACTCCTTCACTTAAAGGAGGACGGCCATTTGGTAAGACCGTGGTGCTCCTGAGTCTGATCTGAGTCTGTGAGTGAACACTAACTGACTCCTGGCCCTCCAGGTGGTCAGCTTGGCCCTCAAGCCCCACACTCCCTGACTAACCTGCCATGCTTGATTTCCATTTACTTTTTCATGAGGGGCTAAACAGTGATAATGGTTTGATGGAGAACCAGAATTTAGGATTCAGGTTTTGCCTGAGGGTAAGAGCCTAATGAGATATTTAGAAAAGTCTTTTTCTACCCCAGGCTTAACTAAATTTGTTCTATGAAAAAAGGAAACATCTGGCCACAATTTTATGCCCTTCTCAGTGTGATCATACAAAGGTTTGAACTTCTTAGCAGGAAGTGTTGTTGGGCTTCTGACATGAACCAAGTGGAATGCACAGTACAGCAGCTACGTGTCCTTTGACCTTGTATCATTACAAGGTGATTCATTACAGTTAATGTTTTCTAAAGCACTCTAGGAAATCCTCTTATAGCATTTGAGCCTGGAACTAGCAAAGATTAGACTTAGTGTCTGCTGTCAAGGTAGGAGAATAATCAGGTTCTTAGTTTTGTTGACTTCTTTCTAAAAATAACAGGAGGGAATAACTAAATTGATAAAATGGTTTCATTTAAGTTTGAACTAATCAGTACTCTTGTCATCTATGTGGAAGCAATATGGCTACTGATTTTGTGACTAGATAGTAGGATAGGCCATGAATATGCACAAATGGAGGGTCCTAGGAACATACTTCAACAAGACTGCCCACAAAATCTAAAAGTACAATGATTTACGTGCTTTTTAGCTGTAATATATTCTATTTTAAAAACAGTAACCAGAAGATTTACATGTGACTAAATCATCAGAATTTGTGTGTACAAATTTAAGAGCTGTTTTATTATGCCCTAGGTAGTATGTGCCTCTGTTTCTTACTTCAGCCAGCACATTTATGAGCATGCATTATAAATATGTTTTTAGGAAATATGCAGCAAATCTGAGTAAGAATCATTAAGGTGACAAAAACCATTATTTTGTAAAATTTTTAAGCCTTAAAGAACCCTCTCCCCCAGAGAATAGTAACTCACTTTGCCTGTGACTCTTTAAAAAGATTTTACAGTGAAACAGTCTTTGTAAACCTAGAACTAAGCAGTAGCACATGTGACATTGAAAATGGGCAGCAGGACTTATCCTGCTGAGAGAGGGTCAGACAAGCAAGCAGATGCCAGGAAGAGGAGCACCCTTGCTCCACAAGTAGCTTATTGTGGCAGAGCTTCTGAGAAACAGGAAAAGAGACAAAATGGAGAGATGGCTCAGCCTTTAAGAGCACTGACTGCTCTTCCAGAGGTCCTGAGTTCAGTTGCCAGCAACCACATGATTGCTCACAGCCATCTGTAATGGGTCCTGGTGCCCTCTTCTGGCTTGCAGAGGTACATGCAGACAGAGGGCTCACATACATAAAATATATTAGTAATCTTTAAAAACCTCCAAGTACTAAGTAAAATGAGACAAAGACTGATTGGGTAATGCATGTTGTGAAGTGCTCTTTGGGGCAGTCCTAAGAATTCAGACTCTCCTCCTTCATTGAGGATGTGACAAGGTTGAAAGTTGTTTTTTGTTTTAGTGTGTGTGTGTGTGTGTGTGTGTGTGTTTGGGTTTTTTGTTTGTTTGAGTTTTTTGATAGGAGACATAATAAAATTGTATTTTACAACTATGTTAAAAATCCTAATGTTGACCCCCTAAATGACTATGTAATTAGCTTAGTTGGTTGACACCATACCCAGAGAAAGTCAGTGATTTCCTCCCAAGACTGTGTCTTCTGCCAGATGATATGGAATTTTCTTTTTTACAGCGCACGTATATATAAACAAGTCTCTGAAAAGTATATCACTTTCTAAGTAGAAAGGGTCCAGGAAGGTGGAGGAGTAGGAAGCAACAGAAATGCTCTTGCAGAGATGGTTGTGTAGACAGACTCTATCTAGGGTGGAACTCTCATTCTTTTGAAGGCAGAGTTGCTGAATATTTTTAGCAAAAGTCACAAGATAGTTAAAACTAAACCATAAAGACAAGGAAGAATAGCCTACTCAAAGAAAACATAAACCACAGAAACTATCTTTAAAAGATAAAATGAGAGGTGTATGAGACTCTCTAAAACAAATATTAAAGATGCTTATAGAGCAACAGGAAGGGGTAGGAAAGATAAAACAGTACACAGGAAAAGGGAACGAACAGTGAAGAGATAGGAGAAGCTTTGACAACTCACAAAGCAAACGCTGGAACTGAACTACAGCATCTGCAGTGGGTGTTTGGAGGCAGACTGAGCAGCCAGAGAAAAGACTCTGAGCTTAGAGCCAATGCAGCAGAAACCGCTGAGTACTTTATAAAATGTTTGAAAGGCTTACAAACATTTGGACAGGGCATGGACACAGAGTACCATCAAATAGATCAGGTGCTTTGTCACAGGGACTTTTAAATAAGAATGGCGAAAACCTGTCCCAACTTAATGAAAGACATGACTATAAGTATCCAAGAAGTTCCCCGAACTCTTAAGTAGAATGGATTCAAAGAGAGCCACACCAAGACTGAGACACAAGGACAGAGAATCCAGCAATAGGAGAGAAGCAGCTCATGTGCAGAGAGTGTGAGGGGTTGACAGGCTCCTCAGAGGGTAGGTTGTGAGGAGCTGGAGACTGAAGGCAGTGGGCCAGTGTATTCTGATTCCTAAAGAAGACTGTGCAAAATTTTGCAATTGCAAGTTATGTTTCTCAAGTGGGAAAGAAAGGAAAACCTAAAAGCCGAGAAGTGCCTAAGAGTTCTGCAGGTGGACATGAACACATGCCATATACTATTTTAAAGCCGAAGAAGAAGCAAGTGCAAGTAAACACATGGGAGTTATAAAAACTACAATACTGAAACAATGGTGTTGTACCTTGATTTTTGCAAGACTTAGTAGACAAATGCATAGTAAAAATTAGCCTAAAAGATATTGACAGATTTGAGGGAAGAAATTGACAATTTTGTGATAGTAGTTGAAGAATTCAGTACCCATTCTCCATAACGAATGCAATTCCAGACAGACGGTAAGTAAGATGGTAAGTAAGAAAATAAGGACTTGAGAGAGATAGTAGCCCAGCTAGATCTCCCATCTACACAGAACACCTCAACACTGTCAGTGCACACACATTTGTAACCCAGCTAGGTCTCCAACCAACACAGAACACCTCAACACTGTCAGTGCACACACATTTCTAACCCAGCTAGGTCTCCAACCAACACAGAACACCTCAACACTGTCAGCACGTACATTTCTAACCCAACTAGGTCTTCCACCTACACAGAACACCTCAACACTGTCAGTGCCCACATTTCTTTCAAGTCCACATGGATCATAGCATGGACAGACCATATATCAGGTCATAGTTTTTTCAGTAGGGTTTAAAAGAATATTCCAAGTATCTTCTTTGTTATCAATAAAAGTTAGAAATCAAGAAAAAGAAAGCTGGGGTGGTGAATGGTTTTTGGAAATTAAACACATGTTTAAATACCCAATAGACCAAAATGGAGGTTACAAGACAATTAGAAAATACTTAGAAACAAACATATTTATGCTGTATTATAAGAAAGCTTATAAACACGTTAAAAACACACCAACCAAACTAACAGCATAAAGAAAAAGAACTAACTTCCATGAAATTAGGAGAAGGCACCAAACAGTGAAGGTTTGAGTAGAGAAAAACAGAATAGACAATAGGAAAAAAATTGAAGGTAAAAATTGATTTCTTGGCAGTATCAGTCTAACTGACAATCTTAGCTAGATTACTAAAGTCAGAAGTGCAGGTGAAGCCATTACTGCCCCTTCCATTGAAAGGAGGGTTTGAAGAGCACATAGAATTGTGTGCCAGTGATGAAACACAACTCTCACAGCACAAAGCCTACTAAGAGAAGAAAACTTGGACAGACCTTTATCTGCTGTGTCAGTCCCTGCAGCCCAGTCACAGCAACAGCCAAACTTTTGCAGCAGGGTGAAGGAAAAGGGAGCGTAGACATGCACACTGGGGCTAGTCCTCACCCTCAAGAAGGAAGTATCATATTATACTATACTACCTCTCTCCTCTCTCCCCCTCTCTCTCCCCCTCTCTCTCTCCCTCTCTCTCTCCCCCTCTCTCTCTCCCTCTCTCCCCCTCTCTCTCTCCCTCTCTCTCTCCCTCTCTCTCTCCCTCTCTTTCTCCCCCTCTCTCTCCCCCTCTCTCACACATACACACACACACACACACACACACACACACACACACACACACTGATTCTACTTAAGTGAATTATCTAGAATAGTCAAAAATCATAGAGATAGGGAGGAAAATGGTGTGGAAAAAGACTAATAAGGACTTACTGTGCAACAGATTAAGTTTTAGGGTATTCTATTTGAGGTAGGATCTCATTCTTAGCCCAGGCTGGTTTAGAACCTACTTTTAGCCAGGATGGCCTTGGCTTTGTGTCTGGGATTTTCAAGTTTGCAAGATGAGGAGGTCAGAGATGGATGGTGGTTGGAGGTTGATTGTACTCAGTTCTCTACTACAGTAAAGGAGTGTTAAGGCAGTAGTGTTTATAGAAAATAACCTCTCTGAGCACGAAACTGGCAGCATGTGGTGGTGCCTGCTGTAATGCCAGCACTTGGGTAGCTGAGGTAGGAATGTGACCAGTTGGAAGCCTGCCTGAACCGTAGAGTGAAATGCAGTTTCTAAATGCATTTATCCTGATTTTATGTTTAAAATTATAAAGACAAATATGTGCACTTTGGGAGAAATTCAGTTTGTTTAGTAGCATCAAATCCTACTGACGAGTGGGATCCATTTGTTAGGTATATAGACAGTTTTATGAGCCAACTGTTAACTTGAAACTGGCAATAGGGGAAGTATTTATACGTGAAAGTTAACAAATGCTACAAATCAGGAAATTAAAAGAATATTGTTTTTGATCATTCCATCAAATCAGATCACTAGTTTGCTAGCATACCATGGGGTATCTTATTCTTAGACTGTTAGACTGTAGAACAGCAGTTCTTAACTGGTGGGTCACGACCCCTTTGGGGTCACATATCACATATCCTTCATATTAGATATTTATATTATGACTCATGACAGTAGCAAAATTAAGTTATAAAGTTGCAATGAAATGGTTTTTGGGGGTCACAGCATTAAAGAGTCACAGTATTAGGAAGGCTAAAAACCACTGCTATAGACAAGTAATTTGTGTTTCTCCATTTGTCTATTTTGAATACTGTTTGTGGAATAAATTTTTAAGCCTTGGAAAATACTTTGGGAAGTGGTCTTAGCCTTGTAATTTCAAAGAACCATTGCTGCAATAATATACCACCATATGAAAATCTGGGTAACTCAAAAGTTTATTGTCAGAAGATAATTCAATTCATGTTGAAAAGACATTTAGAAATCATCAAATGGGAGTTCAGTAGGCTGTCACCAGATTAAACTTGCTTGCTTACAGATGTCTTTCACTGTCTGAAACATTTGTGAAATAGTGAAGCAGTGCTGTTCCTGTCCTGGTGGTTAGCAGCATATTTTAAATCCTAGTTCACAAGAGATGCTCAGCAAAGTGAAGGATTTCTCATTAATTCAAACACCTCAAAAGATGCATTGTTTCAAATCCACTCTTGCCCAGCCTAGTGGTACGACCTATAATTCCATCACCCGGTAAGCAGGGGCTGGAAGATTATAAATTCTAAGCCAGCCTGGACTCCATAGCAAGACCCAGAGTAAATAAATAAATAAGTAAATAACAGCTTTTAAAGTCAGGTCTGCAATAGTGACCAATATCATTTTTGTAATAGCATATGAAAAACTATTTTAAGCAAAAAGTAAATAATGCTCAGTTATAATGAGTCACTGTAATGATTAAATATTTTAAAAGAAATAACTATGCCCTGAGGTCATTAGTTCATAGTAATTCAACACACGTTTATATTAAATTGGTAACAGTCCAAGTGACTTCTGCTGGGTACATGAGAGTTTCTAAGATTTTAACTTCTTTATGCTATTACCTCAGAAGTATACTGTTATAGTACTCATTTAGGACAATGGCTGTTATCACAGAAAAGTATTCTTGATTTATACAAAAGTGTTTTCTTAGAGAAAGCTTTGCATATGTTAATGTAATTTCTAGGTATATTTAATACATAACTGCATCAGATTTCTTTTTTATTTTGTTAGGTTTTTTTCAAGGCAGTGTTTCCCTGTTTAACAGCCCTGGCTGTTTTGGGACTTGCTTTGTAGACCAGGCTGGCCTTGAACTTATATAGATTCACTTGCTTCTGGCTCTAAAATGTTGTAATTAAAGATATGCCATGTAGCCACGGTGAGCCACTCCACCTGTGCTGTCTGGAGTGGCGAGAACTTTTCCATATCCAGGTGCTAGGCAAGAGCCCTTCTTACACACAGGCCCCTCAGACAGTCAGGTCTGTATGTATTTTGTATTCTCTTTTCTTTTCCTACTACCCATCTAGTTATCAGTTCTTAAATAGTTGAGCTCCTGTGAAAATATTGGTCATTTTATGGCGTGTTTTCAGGGGTTTAGTCTGACCAAGAGCCTAACGACTTTTTTTTTTTTTTTGGTCTTTCTGTTTTGCTTCTGGTCTCTGCTTCAATTTAATCTTTAGTAGTTTTGATATCTGCTGTATTTCCACTACTTTAAGTACAAATACCTACTGTCCATTGTCTCTTGCCCATTGTCCTTCCTCCCTTTGTTTCAACCTGCCTAGCTTTGCCCCAGGTCATCTGTGGTATTGTTACATGGTGGTGGCAGGGTGTGCTTGGGTGTATGTGTATGTGCCGCCGACTGGGTTCGTTGCAGGGACCCCAATTTCCATGGGATGAGAATTCTGGTCAGGTGGGCAATAAGTCGGCGGATGACAAACAGACTCGAAACACAAGGGTGTGGTGAATCTGAATGTATTTCTTAGAAATGGCATCAGACTTTTACAGTCATTTCAAAAGAGAGATGGTAAATCTGGCAGCTCAATAGTTGAGGTACATCTGAGGCTATCTGAAACATACTGGGTCTAAAGCAGTAGCTATCTCCTCTTAACTGGTGCTGCATCCCCTGGGCCCAAGTGCTCTGGGCCCGGGGGACTGCGGATTGCATGAATCTGAGTCCTAGCCCATCTAAGTTCTAGTGCGAATCCTTCTGTGAGTCCATAGTGCTAGTCCTGCATGCGAGTCCAAGTCCTTCATGCGAGTCCCAGTCCTTCTCCAAGCCCTCCATCCGCACCAAGTGAAAAGCAGGCTTAAGTAGCATACAGCAAGCAGGGCTGATGTCAAGAGTCACATAGGCAAGTGACCGCACATCAAGGTCAGCAGGGTCTGGTAGCTAGGTGTGAAGCAGGAGGAAGAAGAGTGGAACTCTCCCTGTTGAGGCATTTTGATAATCCTAGGCTAATTCTCTGGTTCTGCTGGACGCAATGACCAGGAGGTTTCAATCTAGCATTTCCTGCTAATTCTCTGGGTCTAGCTGGGGGCAGGCAGTGGGGAGTTCCGTCCTAACATTTTTAGCTAATGTCCGTGAGTGAGGGAAACCCTTCTTTACTCTCTAGTATGCAAAACATTTCTAACTATTGTAAACTATCTATTGCCCTAAGGAATGTGCCTGACCTCTGTTGCTAGCTCTGGCAAGGCAGATACTTTGAGAGAAATTGCAAGCTATGGACAGCTTGGTATTAAACTAGGATAGTTGGAAACATTGTGCTGGCCAGAAAACAGTGCCCAGTCTTAGCCATTTACGAATCATTACTTGGGGTACCTTTATGCCTAATTATGAGGGCGTGTTGATGATTGGAAAGACTAATCTGGAACACGTCTGAGTTAGGGGATACCAGTGACTGTCTGAAATCCAGGAGGCATAGAACTCCTTTTGGAATCTTATTGCTCTTATCCTTTATCAGGATTTTATCACTGATACTTTGGATGTGACTGGAGTAGACGAGTGTGCGTAGCATGTATGGAGGCCAGAGTAGACCTTGGGTTTCTTCTTCAGCCTCCTCATTTTTGGGGACAGGATTCTTGGTCTTGGTGAAGCTGGAGCTCACAGATTGGCTGGACTGTCTGGCCAGAGTCCCTCGGGTCAGCCTGCCTCCATCTCCCCTCTGTAGTGACTGTGGAGCTGTTGTGTTCTACCTTTTACATGGATGCTAGATCTGAATTCCGATCTTCCACTTGAACAACAACGCTTTGTCAGTTGAGCCTTTTCCCAGCCCTCTTGCTTTTTAATACTGTTTTTAATACTGTTATACTGTTATACTGTCCTTGTGCCTGAGATGATTTTATATTATAAAGTTATGCTTACCATTTAGGGTACAAGTTTTACCTGTATTCAAGAAGCCTTCAAATGTTTTTAGTCTTTGTATTTGACTAGATTATTGTATAGACTACTGCTAAACATTTTCTGCTGCAGTGTATTCAATTGAATCTCTATGTGTTTATCTTTCTGTCTTAGTTACTGTTCTATTGCTGTAAAGAGATACACTTTGATCAAAGTAATTCCTGTATTTAAAATGATTTAATGGGGGTCTTGCTTACAGTTTTAGAGGGTTTATCCATGATCACCATGGCAGTAAGCAGACAGGTGTGGTGCCAGAGCAGTAGCTGAGAGATCTACATCCTAATCCATACAAACAGGCAGAAACAGACACTGAACTGGTGTGACACACCTTCTCCAACAAGGCCCTACCTCCTAATCCTTCTAATCCTTTTCAAGCAGTTCCATTAGCTGGTGACTAAGCACCCTGTCTGATTGAGCCCGTGGGAGCCATTCTCATTCAAACCAGCACACTTTTCCTCCAGGCTTTTTGGAATGTTTAGAAGTCATCTTTTTCTGATATTTTGGAAGTTGTCCCTCTCCTTTCCTCCTTCCATTTCTGCCTTCTCACTCCTCTTTGCTTTCCTCTCCTGTTTTTTTCATGTTTTGATCCTTATGCTGGAGTCGCAGAGGGAAGAATCTTCTCATCCTAATTGTTATGGCCTAGGTAATAGAAAAAGCAAACTAGTTTAAGAAAAATATCTGTATATTTTAAGACTCAATGCTAAAAAAATGAGAAATAATATTTGATAATTGTCTATATATGAATCAGTATTTGGACTGTGTGATTATATATAGTCATCTTCATTCTGCTTCTCACACACTCGCCCCTTGGCCTGTGAGGCATAAATCCAAAGCCCCTGGATACTGCTCACTATCTGTCATCACCTGGGAGGCCCCTTTTTTCATTAGTAAGTGCGTATCTGATTATGACCTTAAGTAATATTTGCAATTTGAGATATAATAGCAAGACTAGCACAGGTTTCTTTTTCTGTTGTAATGAATGATGAATAAACATGCATTCTTACCATAGATTTCTTTTTTTCACTCTTTAAGTCAGAATCTCTCACCTTTTCACTGAAAAAGTGTAGGGCTTCTTCACTGACAAACATAAATTGTTAGAATTACTGTTCTTGAGCTTTAGGGCCATAATTAACTAGCGTTGGTTACTTGAACGCAACTAATGCAACAACTGGGTGGCTAATGTGGGTAGTGGATTCAACATGGATACCATGAAAGGGGGGTGATAGACACCAGGTGGGCTGGAGTGAGTCTGAGATCACACTGCACTACTCAGGAGGGTGTGTAGTCTAAAACATGAACAATTGACTTCTGTGATTTCCTGTTCTATCACTCTAGACTGTGGTTGATTCTAGATAATTAGAGCCATGGAAAGATGGGGAGAGAGGAATACTGCAGTGCTATCTGAAGGAACCGAGGGAAGCCCAGGTCTTACAGCACCTGAGAGAGGGAAAGATGTGGAGATGCTTCTGGAAGGGTACTTGGTCTTCACACCAAGAGCAGTGGAGGATGTTCTGCACGATGGTGATACAGTGATATCTGTGTGCTTTTAAGAGATCAGACTGACTTTTAGGGAGATAACTCATTATGGATAAGACAGGTGGGGAAATCTGCAAATACCAGGGTCAGCAGAGTAAGGATCTGCATGTGACAAGATGGAAATCAGCTCAACACGATTTTGCTGGTGTTGGTTCAGATTCTAGAGTCTGACACTGGACAGTTTATTTTAGGCATATTTAAATACTGAACAGTTTTCAATAAATGCTTCTGGTAACAACCGACTCAATCCCATGTGAACAATAAAGCTTAAGGCATGACTACATCAAAACTGTTTTGTAAAGTACATGTGACCTCGTCCATAAAGATGGGTTCTATAGCTTAAGGGCTTGGGGGGAACCTGGTGTGTTCCGGTCATACAGGTAGCAAGAAGGTTACCAAGTTATAAAGTACATGTGCAGTAGAATGGGTTCTATTGTCTGAGAAACAGTGTTCAAGATAAAGGTCTAGGGAAGAAGAGTCTGGGGAGTTCAGATGTGGCCTGGCCCTACAGGTAGCACAGAGCGCCAGGCTGTTAACTACATCTACTCCCAGCCTTCTGCGTGGAAAACAAGTAGGCATTTCCCCTGGAGAGACAGTTTTGCATGTCTAATATTCCTGTTTCCCTAGTGCTTATCTGTGAGCACAAGGCTCTCGTGCTCTCTATAGATGGCTAGAGAAGATCTGTGGAAAGACTGTTTCGCTCTGAGACTAGGGTATATGCTGAACAAGTTGTAGGGGGCAAAATCAATAGGCCTTGGTCATGGGTTATTACGTAGACACTCTAGCTTGAGTTCTTGCTTATGTAGTGGGATGTGTAATAATGCAGTGCTATAACAAGACACCAGAGAAAGTGCAGATTTGGAGTGGAAGCTCATGAGGTTAGTTTGAAATATCTTTGATACTTGCATTTCATTCTCCATATAACTTCAATTGCATGTAGAATAAAGGTATAAATTCTGACCATGACTTTGAAGGCGGACCATTTTTGGGTATTTATTCTTACTGTCTCAAACTTCCATCTTATTTGTATGTGCTGTTTTTTCACCCTCAATCTCCTTCGCCACTCTCTTTGCCTCATTTCAACTTCTCATCATTGAGGTGTCACCCTGTTCATTATTTCTTTGGGTAAATATTGGGGTATATTGATTAGGGGAAAGTAAGTAGGAAATACCACCATGTATTTAGATTAATATTATTACAGCCATATAATATGCATAAACAAATGGGCTTAACTTGAGGGTTCTTGCTTGATTTTGATGACTTGTGAATCATTACTGTTATTTATTTCAGTGTTTGCATTGTCCCAGATCTAACCGGTATCTTGCCCACCAGCCGCCTCCTGTGCTCTTGCCATTTTTGGAGTACTTCCTTCTCACACCAGAATATTTCTAGTTCCTCCTGCGCTTTCACAGCCCATCCTCAAAATTACCGTTTCTCCAAGGAGCTCATGATTCCTAAGCTGTCTTTGGTTTTAGTTTAGTCCGTCTCAAAGACTTAAACAATTATGGAGACTAGTCTTTCTACCTGCCTCCACCAGAAGAAGTTACAGTGTTCATTTATAGGGCAGGGGATTCATTGTTGTTCTTCTTATTTCATTTTAGCACCCTTGCCATCTTTGTAACCTTGATTTGTGCTTGTATGTGAGTGAGTGTGGGGGGGGGGGAAGTTGGGTGTCAGGGTGGGTATAACAACATGGTTTTCATGGTGAAATGGAAAGGGTTATCATTCATGCACCTGTTTCTTTACCTGCTTCTGCCTTGTACTATGTTTCATTTCTTACTACTTTTTTTCTTAAATAGAAAGTAGTGTACTTAAAACATTATATGCATAATAGTTCACAGTGTATGTATAGTATAATTCAGCCATTTTCCTGCATGCTGGCTCTAAGGTTGTGGCTCAGTAGTTACAATGACTAATTTTGTGGAGGGATAAGTTTTCACATAATGGTGGACTAATTAAGGGTCATTTCCTAGAAATGAGAGAGTAAAAGTCATTTTTTGAATATTTCTAGAGTCATGTTCACAAACATTTCTGCAAGCAGAGGGAGGGAGGGAAGGAGAGAGAGAGAGAGAGAGAGAGAGAGAGAGAGAGAGAGAGAGAGAGACTAGCCCCCCTGCTGCTTCAACAGTTTTTTAATGTTTATCTATCTAAACATCATTCTATATATGTAATGTGGCAGTATATTATACATGAAGTATTTTTCTATTAAGTTGATAATTGGTTATTGTTTGGCTCTATGAAGGCTATTTTCATGTATTAATTTTATGTTCAAAGCTGCTAAATCTTTTTAATTGAGTCTCAAGGATTTTTCTGGCATACTAATTATATCATATGCATGTGAATATTTGTAATCCTAATGTCTTTGAGTGATTCTCTTGTAATTATGTTTGCCATCTCCCTGTCTGTACTCACCTTTGTCAGATAGTAGAACTAGCAGGCGCCTTTGCCTTATCCTCACAGCATTTATACTTTATTGATACTTAGAGCATTTCTTCACTAAGAGACTCATTTTGAACTTGATTACAGTTATTTAATGAACCAACAAAATATAGAAGACTTTATATACGTTATAAACATGATGTTAAACAAAATGTATCTGCATTGTTTCAGTTTTGAAGGAAAATGGAAACCATCTGTGAGAGTTAATGTTTTCAACTTGGTAGACAGGATCTAGGATTATCTAACAGACCAGTCTGGTCATGCCTCAGGGATTACCCATATTAGCATAACGGAAGTGTGGAAACCCATGTTAACTTTGAGGGGCAGCATCCCATGAGGCTGGGTTCCTCAACTGAATTACAACTTTGCAGAATACCAGTATTTGGTGCTCTTTGCTTCTCGGCTAATGCCTCCCACTCCTGTCAGCAGGATTTTCCTGCGGTGGCAGAATAGACCCTCAGACTGTGAGCCACAGCAAACCCTACCTTCAAGTTTCTTGTTGTTGAATATTTTGTAATAGCAACAAGAAAGGCACCTAATGCACCGACTTTACAGTCTTTCTCCTGGACCCCAAACATAAAAATAAAAGGGAAAGCGAATGCAATCGTCTTTGACTCTGCAACTCCAGTACCACCAGGCAGAGTACCATGGCCTTCGCATCACATGGCCATCAAGACATAAACGGAACTCTAGTTAAAGGTGCTCCTGAGGCACGCAGAAGACAGGGATAGAGGCAGCTTAGCCACACCAGAAGGAAAAGTCGAGTGCTCGGCAAACATAGAACTGACCCCTGGTTTGCTGGTTTGTTCGTTCCTGGGCTCTTTGTTGCATTTTGTTTGTTTGTTTTTTCTCTTTTTTTCCCCTTATTGTTTTTCTGTTTTGAGTGTTTTGTTTTTTGTCTATATTTTGAGAACGACAGAATGTAAAATTGGGTGGGTAGAGAGGTGAGAGGAATTAGGGGAAGGGAAAACATAATAAAAATACGTTGTGTGAAAAATTTTTAAAGAAAAAATAAAATGGGACAGTTTAAAAAAAAAAGTAGAGTAATTCTGAAGACTTAGAACACAAACAGAATACCCCTTTGGCTCTAGTAAGAAATCCCCAATACAAAGTTCAAAATGTTAACCTAGATGTGGCTGTCCTAGTTATAGCTTACCTTAAATGTTCAGGAAGGATGAGGATGGAAAGCTTAGAGAAAGTTGTTTGGGACTAGTGGACTAGCATCAGATAGACGAGGAGGGTGTGTTTTCCCTCAGGCGCATCCCCAAATCAAAGAAGGAAATGAAAGGGAGCATTTAGGATCCAGTGTGAAGAAAGGAGAGTAACAGCCTGCACCTCCCCCAGGAGTGGTGTCTGTAAGAAAGTACACAGCAGACAGAGCTGTCAGAAGAGGGAGCTCTCCGGCTAGGAACCTGGCCTACAGGATCCTGAGGTGGTCTCATCCATACAAAACTCCAGGAAAGGGAATGTGTGGAAATTCTCACTAATAGTCACAGACTTGACAATGTGTTCCTTTTTGGAGTAATATCTTCAAATAGCATTTAAGACTAACGAAAACCAAGTTGGATCAGAAATGTTAAAATTAAGAAGAAATTAATTGATTGATTTAAGAAACAAAAAATTCAAGATTAGAAATGAAATTTGAATTACAAGATGTCCAAGGGAGGATAAATGCATATAATAGTAGAGTAGGCGAGACTGAAGTGAAGCTGGGAAGTGTGGAGCTGTAGTAGATGAGGATGAGCCTACACAAACCAGCAGTGCAGGGAGGAAGTGGGGGACTCGAAGATAAGCAAAGGAGGTACGGCATAGGACTAGTTGGAGAACCTCAAGAAAATCAGAGCAACCACCCAAACTAATACCTGAAATTAGAATAGAAACAAAACTAAATATGGAAAAAAAATCTTGATTCTTCATCTTGAAGGGCCTATAAGGTACCAGGGACTATTAGCCCAGAAAAGCCCAAGGAGTAGCTTAATAAAACTGTTAAAATTACAGACCAGAACAAAAAAATAAGTTACAAAAGCATGTGCATTAAACTTACTAGAATTGTCCCAAATAGATTACAAAGCCAAGTCACATAAAGCCACATTTCAACACTTGTAAGTGTACAGGCCAAGGTCTTACATCCATTTGCCCTCCAAGCATCAAGGCTAGAGTACACAGTGAGGACGCTGCAGGATTCAGAGGGGAGTGGGAATGTGCACATGTGCCATTTTGGCGAATGTCCCACAGGGGAGCTTTCTTCTCATTCTGGCTGAATAGGAAAGCTGCCATGGATGGATGAGGATGTCATGCGTGTAGATTCAGAGCTGAGATCAAAACAACACTGTAAATAGAGGTGTATGTCAGGGTTTGTTCTGAAAAAACAGAACTGATGAAGGTAACAGAGACTGAGGATTTACTGCAGGGCTGACCTCCCCTCTGACTGCAGAGCTGGCTGACCAGTCTACATGGGGCTGTTGCTTCTGTTTAGTATCTCAGTGGCAGATGGAGCGTGGATATAGAAAGGCAAAGCAAAGAAGGACAAACTAGAACCCTTGTAGGCTCTGCTTTATTTAACGAGCGACTAGCAAGAGCCCTTCACTCTGTGGTGCTAAGGCATTCCTGGACCCCAGGGTAGGAAAGCTGGGGTGCAGGCAGCAGTTCTTGTACCCTGGTGTTCCCTCTGAGCCTGCTGAGGCTTTGTGTGTCCTTTCTGCCCAGCCTGGTTCTCTCCTTTCAGCTGTGTGTCATATGGGATATGATCCAGCCTCCCATACCTGGTGACCCCATGCGTATCTGCATATTTAGTCCTCTGAGTAGTGTACTAGGTTGTAGCCCTCATGTTTCTCAGCGCGACATAGGTGTGAAGTGTGATGTTGCTAATTCTTTTGAAATTTAGAGGGTTTTGTTTTTGTTTTTTGTTTTTTGTAAATTTAAGGTTAAATTAGGTGAGAGGCCACTGTGTATTGAGTAGTGTTCAATTCCTTACACAGATCGTCCCTTAATTCACTTAATCTAGGGAGTCATTATGATGCTTTCCCATCTCACTAGTGAGAAAACTGATAAAAAGTGAGTAATTTGGCCACAGTCTCAAATCCTCCCCACTTGTGCCCACTCCCACCCTCCCATTTCCCAGGCACATGCTCCTTAGGGTTTTCCAGGATGCCCTCGGTTGTTTAGTTGTGGCTTCTCAGCAGTTTGGTTACAAGCTGTCAAGAGGTGTCTCCTTCTGTGGTCTTAGGTGCTGCGCTGGCCGTGAGTTATGTAGACTAGTATCTTAGCCAGAATTAGAAGATTAGGCATTAATCAAGTGTTTGTTTTGCCCTGATTTCTTCTCTATACCTTTTGAATTCTTGTAATTCCTTAGATGTTCTAAGCCATGGCAAGTTGCCTGAAGAAGTGTCTGTTTTCACTCAGTCTCCTGGGTGTATCCTTTCTCTGACCTTCCCTCTGGGCTCCTGGCCTTTTCCTCTGCCACCTGTGTGCCAGTGAGCTCATTCGGTTTCTTTGTTTCAAGTAGGTGTTTTCAGCTCTGCCATCTTTATTTAGTTTTTCTTTTACAGTCTTTGCTTACGTTTCCTGTCTTTTCATTCATTTCATTTGTTTTTTTTCTTTCCCTTCATGGAGCACAGTTTTATAGCTGCTTTAAGTCTCTGCTGATTGAAATTATTTTGTTATCAATACCTTGTTTTTTTTTATTTCCTTTGATGATAACTCATATACCCTTCTTTATGGTGTTTATTTAAGGCAGGATCTTACTGTGGCTTTGAATGACTGGGAACTGGTTTACTGTTCTTTGTGAAACGTTAGTTTGGGACTATATACAGGACTTTGGAATTCTGTGGTATGTGATACTTGGGTTCTATGGAAGTCCTGATAGATAAATTTTTAATTTTAGTAGACATTCAGGACTTCTGATTATATAATACTTCTGATTATAAAAGTTCCCATCTTTTAAAAAATATATTTATTTTTAATGTATGCATATTCATATTTTGCCTGCCTGCCTCTGTGTGTGTGTGTGTGTGTGTGTGTGTGTGTGTGTGTGTGTGCGCACAAACACATCATATGGATGCAGTGCTTCCAAGACCAGAAGAGAGCACTGAATACTCTGAACCTGGAGTTGAAGATGGTTGTGAGCCACCATACAAGTGCCAGGTGCCCAACCTATGTCCTCTACGAGAAGAGCAAGCTCCTAAGCAGTGCACCACCCCTCCATCCCTCTCCTCATCCTCTCTACTCAGTAATTCAGTTCTCAGTGCTCAGAATTTGCCATGCTTTGTTGGTCTTGCCTTATGTATGTGTAATTTAGAGACATCTGAGTTGAGACATGAATATTTTCAGTTTCCCCATGCTTTCCAGCCTCCCTGGTTCTCTGACCAGAATGCAGTGGGGTTTCAGTTGGAGTGTTAGCTACTCAAGTGGCTTCAGCTGAGAGCAGAGCATCTGCCTTGATAACACTGGCCCTGCCCTTCGGTGGTGTGTCTCCCTTGCTTGACTCCTCCACTTTCTTTAAAAGCTTTACCTGAAAACATAGAGTTCTAATCCTGCACATGATTTGATCCTGTATGTTTATATGTTAAAATCAAGATTGTCTGAAATTTAGATTTATTAGATTTATATATACATGTTTAAATACAGTTAAATACATTAATATAGTTGTTCCTAAGCTATAGATTTTTTTTATACTAATGAACAAACCCTAATGTATGGATGATTATTTTCAGATTTTCATAATGTTTAACATACACTTCCCTTTTTCAGATGGCCTTCTGATTGTCGGCGTTCACTCAGCTAAGTTTCCAAATGAAAAGGTCCTGGACAATATCAAGAGTGCTATCCTTCGATACAACATCACCCATCCTGTGGTTAACGACACAGATGCCAGCCTTTGGCAAGAGCTTGAAGTCTCCTGCTGGCCAACACTGGTCATACTGGGACCCCGTGGAAACCTGCTGTTTTCTTTGATTGGAGAAGGACACAAAGATGAACTATTTTCATATACGTCTATTGCTTTAAAGTATTACAAAGACAGGGGACAGATCAGAGATGGAAAAATCAGAATAAAACTTTTTAAAGAGTCTCTGCCGCCTTCACCGTTGCTGTTCCCTGGCAAGGTAGCAACAGACCGTGCTACTGGTCGGCTGGTGGTAGCAGACACAGGCCACCACAGAATCTTGGTCATCCAGAAGAATGGGCAGATTCAGTGCAGCATTGGAGGTAAGGTTTGCTACTGGTCATGCTAAAATTTATTGATCAGTATGTAGTATATTTTTCAGTTTAAAAGTAGTTCAAGTGAATATACCTAGGCAGCCTTGTGGCCTTGTGACTTTATCACCAGGTTATTGTGTTATTTAGTCTGTGTGTCTGAGCTAGCCTCCCTGTCCTCTTCAGGACAAACAAAACCCAGCAGCTTCGTGTCAGCAGGAGGACATTGTCACGTTATATGATTCCTTAGGTACATGTGTGCTCCATCAGCAGGAGGACATCAGGACGTTATATGATTCCTTAGGTACATTTGTATGTTCCAGCCTGCTTTTTAATAAAAGTGTCACATTTATTTGTTCATGGAAATATATACCAAGATTTTAGCTCAGTGACATTTTAAATGGGAGTTTCATGTTTTCTTCTATAACAAAATATGTCCACATAGTTTTCAAGACAAGAACTCAGGACAGTGACCAAGAAACTTGATATTTACACTATACAGCAAACAAGGCTAAGGTTTGTACATCCTTTTTCTTTCTCGTTTCATCCTTAAGAACTAAAGGGTACATCTCCCCTTTAGTTCCCTCCCCTTTCCATCCAAGCCCAGGCCATCTTGTGTCATAGCACCCTGCCTTAGATGAGAACATGCCTCTAGTTTCTACCTGCACGGTTAGTACAATCTCCCAAGCACATTCATACTAATCTGCTTATCTGGGCTGAACTGACATATAACAAATGAGTCAGAGCGAAAGCCACCTCGTGTAACCAATCCCACTTGATAGCATCGGACACACTTTACGAATGGAAGTAGATTAAACATGGTCCTAAGCCATTGCTCATTGTGTGTACTAAGATGTTCTCCATCTTATGTCACTGTTTATGGTTTTTATTAGAGTATGTGTTGTTTTGTGAAGCTTTTCGTTGTTGTTTGGGCTACTTGGTATTTTTGGTTTAACAGTTATGACAATTTTTACTTGAAAAATGTCTTGAATGTAACTGGTTTTGTGAGTCTGTGTGCTAACACATGCATAGAAGCCAGAGATTGACAATGTGTGTCTTCCTCGATTGCTCTCTGCCTTATCTTTTGAAACAGGGTCTTCCAGTGAACCTGAAGCCTATTGGCTTAGCCAGGCTTGCTGACCACTGAACTCCAGAGATTTGCTTGCTTTGTCTCTCCAGATGCAACACATGGTGGTGGTGTTGCTCTTATTGTTTTAAGACAGGGTCTAACTGTGAAGTCCTAGGTGGCCGGGAACTCTATGTAGACCAGACTGGCCTGAACTCACATAGATGTGCCTTCCGGGAATAAGGGTGTGTACTGCCATGCTTGGCTTTTTGTGTATGCTGGCAATCCAAACTCAGATCTTTATGATTGTACAACAGGCACATTACCAGCTGAGCCATCTTCCCAGCCAGATTTTAATATGCTATAACATTCAAAGTGATGTAGGTAAGTGCTCTTCTTTTTAACAGGGTCTTACATATACTTCTCGTTGTCCTATAACACTCTGTGTAGCTCAGGCTGCTCTGGAACTCACAGAGACATGCCTGCCTCTGCCTCTTGAGCTGGGATTAAAGGCATGTGCCACTGTACCAAGCCCAACAATATCCTTTTTTAACAAAAACCCTCAGCATATGGTATTCTCAAGTGTGCCTCTAAGAATACTGTCAACTCTTAACATACTCTTTAGCTTGATGGTCAGGCTGGCCTGGACCTCACTGTATCCCAGACTCACCTTGCATTCACAGCACTCTTCCTGCCTCCAAAGTGCTGAGATTACAAGCTTATGCCACCACAGCCACCTAATATTATTTGTTACATTTGTTTGTTTGTTGTGTGTTGGGGAGTAGAAGGGTGCTTGTGTGTCCTGGGATAGAGAGGTCAGGGCACAGCTCTTAGGAGTCAGCCTTTCCTTCCATCCTTATGGCTTAGAGTCAGACTCCGGCTGTCAGGCTTGGGAGCAAGCTCTTTTACTTGTAGAGCCAACTTGCTAGTCTCCAGCTAAGTTTTAAAAGAGAATTCTTTGGTCACATATTTTCAGGAAGTACTGATTTCATGTGACTGAACAGATTTTGTCGGTGGTACTATATTATCGTCAGGTTTCTTGGGCGCGTTACTCTGGCGGTGTCTCGTGGAGACTCAGGTGGCTGCACTGTCAGCATTTTCAGATCTGAAGTACCAAAGAGCTCGTCCCCCACCCCTTATTCTCTTCTGCAGAACTCTTAACATCAGCAACAACAATCGTGTTAATAGTAATGGTGGCAAACCACATCCCTGGCTTCATTCTAAGCACAATGCCTGCATTTCCTTATCTTCATTCCTATAATACTATGAATCGGGGTATTATTAGTATTATTAGTTCTATTTTACAGAAGTAAAACTAAGACATAAAGCACACACCCAGACCACCAACTAGAGAACATTAGAGCTGGGGTTGATGGGACTCGCGTGCATCCCTAGCCACTGGGAATAGCACCTCTTCCCACTGTGTAAGAAAGTGGACTGCTTGCAAAGCAGTGTGTGAGTACTGACTCAGAGCCTCTGAGTAGCAGCGCTTGTGGATTACTGTGTCAAACTGTGCCTACTTGGAGCTAGGGTGTTCAAAACTTGAGAGGCCATCCATTAGGCCAGGGTCACTCTGCCTGTCTTCAAGTGTGCATGGCTTGTTGCATGGCTTAGTGACAGTGAGGCAAGCAGCGGGTGGGAGGAATGTCACCTGGGACTCTTGACTCAAGAGGACAGGAAGTCTCCTGAGGTGTAGGGCTATTTACAGCAGTTTGAGTGTGAGTATTTTCTTGGGAAAGAGTGTATGTAGAGTTTTGTTTTATAGTCAGACTAGTCTGTTGTCCAAAATTGTTCAGGGCTAGAGAGATGGCCCAGTAGTTCAGAGCACTTGTTCTTTCAGAGGGCCTGGGTTCCATTCCCAGCACCCATTTGACAGTTCACAAGTATCTGTAATTCTAGCTCCAGGAGCTCTGATGGTGTTTTCTGACCTCTGTGGGTATCACCACACATGGTGCTTTTCATACATATATGCAGGCAACACACATGCATAAATTAAATTTTAAAAATTATCCTTTTTAGCTGATGAAAGGTTAAAGTTACTTTTAACTTTCTAGTATAGGTAACAGGTATTTAAAAAGTTTTTAAAATTATTTTCTGATATATATGCTACTAAAGTGCTCAAAGAAGTATTACAGTATAAGGCTTGTCATTACCCAAAATAGATAGCGACAAAGGAACAGAGGAAAATACCGAACAGTTTCACTTTTTTTTTTTTTTTTTTTTTTGAGATAGGGTTTCTCTGTGTAGGCCCAGTTGTCCTGGAACTCACTCTGTAGACCAGGCTGGCCTTGAACTCAGAAATTTGCCTGCCTCTGCCTCCCAAGTGCTGGGATTAAAGGCGTGTGCCACCACCGCCCAGCCACTTTAAAATTTTTAATGATTTAATTTTTTTATGTGTTTGATGTTTTACCTTCATGTATGTGTGTGCACCATATATGTGTAATGTAGTGCCCTCAAAGGCCAGAAGAGGGCGCTATGTCCCACAGAGGCTAGCTAGTGTTTGGGAGCTGCCTTGTGGGTGCTGGGGGTTGAATTCAGTCCTCCAGAAAAGCAGCCAGCACTCCAGCACTCGTAACTGCTGAGCCATCTGTCCACCCCACATTTTCATTTTAAAATAGAAATACTGAAATACTGTGCTATTTATTCTAAAAAATCCCAGCATTAAATGCAAATTTTAAAATCATTTATTTGGAAGATATTACTTTGAAGTTGTTTTTTTAATGTGAAAAAAAAAATCTCACGACTATCTTGTCTTTTAGGACCTAATCCTGGAAGGAAAGATGGGATGATTTCAGAGTCGTCTTTTAATTCTCCACAGGGTGTAGCTATAGCAGATAATGTCATCTATGTGGCCGACACTGAAAACCACCTTATAAGAAAGGTAATATTCATTTTAAGTGGAAGTTTTAATAGTTCTAGTCAAGATACCCTGATGTTTATCAGGAGTCCAGGATCATTCTTGGTTACATACAAGTTGGAGGCCAGGCTGGGCTATATGAGAGCTGTATTAAGGAAGAAGAGAAGGTAGGAGAGAGGGAGGAAGGGAAAGAAAAAAGTACATTAAGGTTTCACAGAAATTCTCTGTCAGTATACTCTTATACAAATTTGGACTTCAAAGACTTATTTCTAGAGATTTTTTTAAATAAATGGAATTTATTAAACAATGTTTTATATGCTTCATTTATTCTGTCTTAGTCATAGGAATGATATGACTATCAATCATATTCCATTACAGATAAACCTAGTTATCGTAAATATTTCCTACCAATACTGATTTTGACTGTAGTCTACTAATCATTAAGTTATTGTCAATTTGGACAATAACTAGTCAAAGTGCGTATAATTTCCCTTGTTAAGTAATCACAATGATCTGATACTTCACTTTCATTCAACATTGACATTTATCTTTATTTGACAAATTTGTCATATAACACACATACAATAGCAAGTATGTAATTAGAGTGTGGAATGAAATCTTAGTAAAGGCACTGTGTTTTCTTTGCTGCTGAGTATGTTCTGGCCTGTTAAATGTCTAATAGATATTTGTTAAGTAAGAATATTACACGTGATGTATATATATATATGTAATGAAACATTTGTGTGAGCTTATTTTTATAAATATATATTGTGACTTAAAGAATTAGAGGATGTGGGGGTTTTGTTGTTGTGTGTTTGTGTGTTTTAGTCTTGGGAACTTCCTAGACACTTAAACGTGCTGATAGACTGTTGTCAAGTTGGGGGACACTTATTTGGTCACTAAGCCCTCTCTTATGCGGAACTTTGTTAACATCGCTGTGTAGGTTACAGGAAAAATGGGTGTGATTTTAATTACTGAGCTCTTAAAAGTTGATTCTTCTGAATAATTTTTTAAATTTAATTTGTTTTCCCTCCATGAGGTAGTATGTGGGTAATTCATTCTTTTCTACTACTAGAAGATGAGCGGGACAGATAAGAATATGTGCATGACATGTCCTGTATGACTAAACTTCTCAGACATTGTATTTCAGATACTCTGGTGTTCTGTTGGAATTATTCACATATTGAAAGCAAAAGTAACATGCATTGAATAAAAGATGTACTGAACTTTTTATAGATAGACCTCGAAGCTGAGAGGGTGACTACTGTAGCCGGCGTTGGTGTTCAAGGCACAGATAAGGAAGGGGGCGAGGAGGGAGAGAAGCAGCCCATCAGCTCCCCATGGGATGTCGCGCTTGGGACCTCAGGTACGGAGCTGAACAGCACAGGCCAGCACGTGGTGCTGATAAAAATAAGATCTTTAACAAGTTCTTTTCTGCTGAGCAGTGGTAGCACATGCCTTTGATCTTGCTCGAAAGGCAGAGGCAGGCAGATTTCTGGGTTTGAAGTCAGCCTGGTCTACAAAGTGAGTTCCAGGACTGCCAGAGCTACACAGAGAAACCTTTCTGTTTAAAAAACACAAAACAAACAAACAAACACAAAACCAAATTAAAGCAAAAAAAAAATTCTTTTCTAATTTTTTAATTAAAAATATCCTTGAAATGTTTAATTATGTAGCTTGTTTCATATATTTGTACTTATGGCTTAGAGTTTGCTGGTTTAGAGCAAAGGCAACCATAATATATACAAATAGAATACATTATATATAATATTACATTATATATTTTACAAAAAAAGATAAAAATGGCTGGCTGGCTGGCTGGCTCACTCATAGATTGGTACTCAGTATACACTAAACTCTAAATAGTTTCTTCTGACCCGCATCCTCCAGTTGATGTAGTTCTCTTCTGACCCGCATCCTCCAGTTGATGTAGTTCTAAATATTCTTAAACTGACAGTTCTCTGGTTTTACAAACTACGATTATTCATGAGCTCCATAACTCTTTATGTCCTTGTTACTCTAGGTGAAAAAGAAACAGGGGTGGAAGAGGGAGCTACCTTATCTTTTCAATCTTAAAAAATGTCCAAATAAGGAAATAGGACAACATCTTCTGATTAATTTGAAAATATCACTCTAAAGAGTTAGGCAGATGCTGATGACAAATGAGACGTGCTGTCTTTGTGCTGTGTATTGCCATATGAACATACTAAAAGAAGTACCAGGATTCTGATCATTTGTCCTCTGTGCTGAGGTGGTTTTATCTGTATCTAATACCAGACGTAGAGTCCATGGGAACTACGATTTGAAACTGAGTGGTCCATGTGATCTTCTTGGCGTATTCTGTCAACTTCACATTGAGAATTCTTGCTCTGCTATGCTAGTGTTCTCTCAAAAAGAGGGGAAGCTATGCTTTATATGTAAGATTCATGGGATTTAAGAATAAAACAGAAACACAAGTCACACAGGCAAAAGTTCAAAGTCAGGGGACAGGGATTTATACTTTACCCACCATGAGGCTGTGGAAAGCATGTGGATACAGATAAATACAGAGCCAGAAATGTTCAACTTACAGCATTTCTATCAAGAATTGCTCTGCTTAAAATTACAATGTACTTTAATGAGTTAGATATACATAATGGCCAAGGAATATGTAAAGTTTCATCTAGGCTAAAAGCTTCCCAGTTACTCCTCATAGTATTGCTGGTTGTTTATCCTTGTGTTGAGAATACATCTTTCTTACTCCCTAAGAGAAATCCTAACTTTATTGACAAGTATTGTTAGGGTCTAAGCCAAGTGATATGCTTTTGAAGTGACACATCTTTATTAACCCTAGTTTTCAAGCCCTGCTTTAACTCAGCTTATGTCCTGCATTTAACCTAATTCTGTGAACTTTTTGTAGTGGTTCGAATGGAAAGGTCTTTATAAAGTCACACCTGAATGCTTGGTTCCTTGTAAGTAGAACTGTTTGGGAAGGATTAGGAGGTGTGGCCTTGTTGGAGGAGGTATCAATGGGGATAGGGTTTGAGGTTTCAAAAGCCTATGCCCTTCCCACTTAGCGCTCGCTCTGCATTACTGTCTCTCCCTCTACCTCTCTCCCTCTCTTCCGCCCCTTCCCTCTCCCTCTCCCTTTCCCTCTGTCTTCCTCCCCCTCCCCTTCCCTCTCTCTCCCCTCCCCTTCCCCCTCC
>NW_022196904.1:188035372-188043334 GCF_008632895.1 Mastomys coucha
CCCCCCCCCGGTAAATTCTTTCTTTATAAGTTACTTTGGTCATGGTCCTCTTCCCAGTAGTAGAAAAGTACAAAGGCATATCGTCACTGCAGAAGATGGGCTGGGCACGTAAGTATTCACGAGCTCAGGGTGTGGGGTGGGTGCCGCTTGAAGGCCTGTTCTCAGTGCTGTCTGTCTCTAGAGTTAAGGGAGTTGGCTAATCCGGGTGTTTAAATACGCCTTTGCTATGGAGGCTTTATAAAATGGCTCTAAAGTACTGAGTAGCCCAGAGATTTTATTTAACATTTGGGACAATTGTTTGGATTTTCATAAGACTTTCAACGTAATATGTTGCCCAAAACATCTTCATAACTAAAGTTTTGAATTACTTTAGAGTCCTAGCCTAGGTTAACGTATAATTCTGATAACTGGATCGTAAGATGAGACTTGTTGTTCTTACTAAATTCTTCTGTGCTTGATGCCACTTAAATATCTATTGATAAATATCTATAATATTAATTTACATTTATATGTACATATTTATTTCATATTACTTATAAACTCAAAATACAGCCTCCCATGATGTTTAAGTTTTTTACTTACAAATGATATCTGATTGTGTACTAGAGAATTTTTTTCTTGATCTTTGTAATATGAATAGCTATGGTGTTTTCCTAAAGATCAGGTTGTGTATGTTTTTTCAGATTTCATTTAAGCTCCAGAGTATTTTGACTATGATTTCTATTTATGTTGTTGGATTGGTCCCTAGGGAATTGAGAGACAAATTTATCCTCAACAAAGTGTGATGTCACTTGACCCATTTTGTAATATTAGAGCATTCACACCTTTCTTTTGTAATCTTATTGGTCTTTAACTTTTTTATTCTAAATTTTGTCATTGAGATTGATCATTTGTGAAACTGAAGTAGATAGGATTTAGTAGACTTCCTCTTTGCAGAGCCAGTTGAGCCTAATTAATTGTCAGTCTCACCCAGAGGTTCCCACCTTCCTAACACTGCAGCTCGTTAATACAGTTCCCTAGTCATAGAATTATTTCATTGGTATTGTAATTTTGCTGTTGTTATGAATCTTAATGAAATATCTAATATGCAGGATATTGAATGTGTGACCCCCCAAAGGGGTCGTGACCCACAGGTTGAGAACTGCTAATCTAGATAGTCCAAAAAAATTATGATGACTTATACAGTATCCATAAGTATTTTAAGAAATATAAATGTACATTTCAAAGTCAGTGTCTCTCTTTTGTTGTTGTTGGGTTTAAGACCCAATTTCACCAGGTGCCTACATATAGCCTAGGCTACCTTAGCATGGGGTGTTTGTGTTTGTAGCTGTGTACACACACCCAGCTAGCCAGTCTCCTGGTGGAAAAATAGGGCTCTTTATTCAAGCAGTTCCTACTGGCTTTTTTTTTTCACCACCTAGATAAATCGTTTTTATTTTCTCAAAGCAGGGGGAGAATTTTTGAATACATGTAAAGAAATAAATATGAGGGCTGAAAATAATTTTCCACACATTCAACAATGGGTTTAACTAGTTGCCTTTGTTCTGTCTTCTTTTAAAGTATTCTTCTACTCAAAGTAGGGGCAGTCTTCCCATTCCCATTTCTGTACTGTGTGCATGTTTCAATGATAAGATTCTGGGGCTGGCTCACACAGATGTTAGAGGAAATACTTGAAGGTTTCAGCAGCCCAAGAAAGTGGTTCTTCTTAAGCTCCTTTTCTAATGTTTCAAAAATGTTATAAAACTTTATTAAATTCTGACATAATTCATGAAAGTGAGAAGGCAGAATTGTCAGGAAGAAATATGAAAAGTGGGCTGCTTTGTAATATCTTTAAATAATAGATTCTGTCCAGTGTGCCTCAGTGGAACACAGCTACGCAGAACTATAGACTGGCCTCAGAAGTGGAAGAAAGGAAACTCCATTGCGTTTTGAGTAGAAGTGAAGATACATTAGCACTAGAAGATGCATCCACACAGACTTAAACTTAAAAAGAGAGAAATGAAAAAAATAAAATTCTACACTAGTGACTTCTGAAGAGAGGGCACATACGATCATAGAGGCTTACTTAAATGTTTAAGAGGCTTACTTAAATGTTTCCAGGTTTGTACATCCATGTGCTTATAGGATTTAGTTACATTACTCTATCACATGTATAGGTGAGTAAAAAGAATGGCAAGTAACCGAGATGATAACTGCTAAATATGTAATTGACCAAGAATTTCAGCTTAGGGAAAAACATAGACTTAAGGGGCTGGTGAGATGGCTCAGCATTTAAGAAAGAGCACTGGCTGCTCTTCCAGAGGTTCTGAGTTCAGTTCCCAGCAATCACATAGTATCTCATGACCCTCTGTAAAAAAGATTTGATACCTTCTTCTGGCATGTAGGTATACATGCAGACAGAGCACTCATACAGAAAAAGAAAAGAAATAGACTGAAAAAATGCTTAGCTATTCTAAATATATTTGTAATTTGTAAGTATGTACATTTTTAAATAGCACCTGTACATTTGACTTAATTATACAATTGCTACAATCAAGTAAAAATAATTAGCAAAGTGGATTTTCATCTTATCGCTTTAAACATGATAACTTCTCTGTGAGATAGTGGTGTCTATGATGGATTCACCTTTTACCAACTTCTTTACCATGTTTCTTAAAGGTGTTTCTCTCCTCTCTTGATTCTGCTGATGCCAGACTATAGCCTGTAAAGTGTTTTATCGTAGAGGTCAGAGCCTGCCAATCCTGAGTGCTTCAGATGGTCCCTGGTTCAGAATCGGCTATAGAAAGGATGCTGAGCTTAAATCCCATTAGCCTTCCTTGACTCTAGTCAGCATTTCCCTAGACACAAGCTCCACTTTTCTTACGTCACCTCTAACGGTTGGAATCCAGCATGAATATGCTCAGCTGATAGTTTGTTGACAAAATGCATTTTCACACTTACATGCTTAGATGTATCTATCACATGATATCTATAAAATATCAGTAAATATTTTTGTTTTAATAATCCAATGATGCAGATATGTGGAAGGGAGTTATGCATTGTGGCCTGTATACTTTTATTTTGAAAAACAGTTGTACTTTTATATCTAAAGTTTGATAGAAGATTCTTTTTAAATAATAACCTTATTGAAGTTATTTTTCATATAATATACTCTGATCATGCTTTCCCCTCTCCCAACTTCTTGTAGGTCCTCCTCAGCACCCCAGGTCCACTCCCTTCCCTTTTTCCTTCTCTTTAAAGAGAGCAAACAGGCAAACAATGCACACACACATACATACACACAAAATCATATTAATAAACCCACAAAATCAGAAATCACGTAATATAAACAAAAGACTAATGAGACCAAAGGGGAAAAAAATCCCAAACAAAGCAAAATGAGACATAAGAAGTCTATAAATGCACCATTGAGATGGTTTGGTGCTGGGCATGGGGCCCACCCTCAAGTGTGGTTGGAGAAAACTAGGTCCCTTAGCAAGGGTCAGTTGCACATGGTGCCTTAGCTGTGGGTGGGAGCTCAGTGTCTGCCTCCCTCAGTGCTGGGCCCATCTGCTGAACCTCTCTACACGTCCTTCCTGTCTTCCACTGTCCCTGTGAGTTCCTGTGTGCATCAGCCCTGTTGTGTCTGGAGGACAGTGTCCCCTGGAGTCATACATCCCTCCCCTCAGGTTCTTACAATCTTTCCACCTTCTCCTCTGCAGAAATCCCTGAGGCCTGAAGGGAGGGTCTCATGAAGACTCCCGTTCAGGACCGAGTGCGCCAGGTCTCTTACATTTTGCGTGTTGTTGCGATGCTCTCTCTTAGTTCCCATTGATTGCAGGAGGAGGCTACAAGATTTTTAAACTATTTTGTTTCAAGTTAATGAGGTAAAATTTAGAAACAGCAAATTTTATTCTTACCATGTAGATGTGTGGTTTTGATAAGTGCACACAGTCGTGTAACTGTGGCTGCAGTCAGGGTCACCCAGAAAGTTTCCTGTGGCTCTTTGCTCAGCCTTCCCATGTCACCATGTGTACTCCAGCCACTGGCAGCAATGGCTTTGAACTTCCTCTAAACAGCTCCTAATGACCAACTTCCTCCACTGAGGGCAGTGCAATACAGTACTACTTCCACTAACATTTCTGGTTTCTGTTTGTGGTGATAATTCGTTTGCTTCTCTTGGATAAGTGCCTAGGAATGAAGTTGATTGCCATTTTTCTCCAAGTGGCTGTTTTCTTCAGTCCCAAGCATGCATTTGAAATCATTGTTCCTACCTATATGATTTGGTTCAAATTTCTTTTAAACCAGTTGTCTTAGTTTGGGTTTTATTGCTGTGTAGAGACACCATGATCAAAGCAACTCTTATAAGGGACAACATTTAATTGGGACTGGCTTATAGTTTCAGAGGTTCAGTCCGTTATCACCATGGTGGGAAGTATGGCAGGCAGGCATGGTGCTGGAGGAGCCAAGAGCCCTACATCTTGATCCAAAGGCAGACAAAAGGAAACTGGCTTCTCTGCACTGGGCAGAACCTGAGCACTAGGAGAAGCCCTCAGAGCTCACTTACACAGTGACTACTTCCTCCAACAAGGCCACACCTCCCAACAGTGCCACTCCCTGGCCAAGCGTATTTAAACCACCATGCCAGTGATGCTGATTTCTTCCCTTTGTCTGAGCTGAGAAAATATTTGCGCCTTCCTTTCAGAAAATACTTTAACTTCATAGGTGACCTTGGATTGATATATATAGTTCCTCATTTTGCTCTTGATCTTTTCTGTGTAAAGTATGTTTTTTTCTATGGATCCTTTGCCTTTGGCTTCAGCCATTTGGCTGTCACCCCTGAGTCACCCCACGTGGATGGACTACTGTGGTTTGTTGTTGTAGTCAGGTGTCCTTCGTCATTTTCAAGGAATCCTCTGGCATCTCCTCACATACTCACTTTTTGTTCCTGTCTTTCTGGACCTCCAGGTACTGAGCTCACCTTCCTCGCAGAGCATTTCCTTCCTTGCTTGCCTTTCCCTGGTGCAGTCACTCTTCCTGATCCGCCTCCAGGCTCCCCGATTCTTCCCTTGACTGTGTCTGTCAGCTGATGATCCTGTTTTAAAGGATTCTTCATTTTCAGTATCAAGCCTTTAAAGAAAAATGGCGTTTCTGTGTTGCTCTTGGTTTTAGGTTCTGTCTCTACAGAAGTTTCCCCTCCTTTAGGGACACTGGTTTCCTCTTCTCTGTCCTTAACAGACCAAGTCAGAGTCTCAGCCCAATACTTCTGAATTTTGTGCTTCAAAAATGAGTGTTGTCCATATCTCCTCTTCTTCTCTTCTCCTCTTTTTGCTTTCATTTTGTCTTCTCACTAATTACGTCATTCATCTTGAATAGAACTATAAAAGGCTGGAGAGATGGCTCAGTGGTTAAGAGCACTGACTGCTTTTTCGAAGGTCCTGAGTTCAAATCCCAGCAACCACATAGTGGTTCACAACCATCTGTAATGAGATCTGATACCCTCTTCTAGTGTGTCTGAAGACAGCTACAGTGTACTTACATATAATAAATAAATCTTTTTTAAAAAGTAATTTTATAAAAATAAAATAAAATAAAATAGAACTGTAAAGGCTGAGGTAAGTAGAGGTTGTGTCACAGTGGGGGGAACTAAGTCAGTTTAGACGGAAGCTGGACTTGGCTAGGTTTTGTTATTGCTGAGAATACTATGTGCTTAGGAGCCTTCCAGTTCTTCTAGTTGGGCTGGTTGAGTGGCTCCAGGGTGGGCAGTGGGGTGTAGCTGCCTGGGGATGTTGGTGGTATTTTTTACCCTCGGGGTCCTGTCCTGTGAGCCTACTAAACGGAGCTGCATCATATTGTCTCTGTATGCCTGCCTCTCTAGAACAGACCTTTGCTGCTTAATACCTTCTCTTGGCTGTCCTTGGCACCCAGTCCTGGGGAGACCTTTCGTCCTGCTTCCCCAGCAGAAGCCCACCCTTCACATACTGCGTGGAGCCTCGCTGCCGCCTCGCTGCCTTCCCGCAACTGCGTCAGTCTTTTCCTGAGCTCTAGGTGACAAATCACTGCTCTTCTTTGGAGACACAGACAGCTTTATTGAGAGCCTTCAGAATTGTGGAAACCAATGTTTACACTGCAGATTTCACAGAAGCCAGTAGGGGGGTACTGATCAGTTTTTTTTCAAGGCTGCACTATGGGTGTTTTCAATTTTTTTTAATTCAATTTATTCCTATTTTTAAAATTATTTTAGTAATCTTTGTTGACAATTACATTTTACCTTTAAAATTTTTTCAACATTAGCGGGAGTAAACCAGTTTCTCATCTAGAATAGGAAGCCGCAGTCACATCTGAGTATCTCACCCTGAAGATGAGCTTGGATACACTGGCTCGTGTGGCCAGGCTGTCCCGACCCACCAGCCACCAGAGAATGACGTGCAGACTTTAGTAATCATGAGAGCTTCAGGCCTTAGCTGGCTACCTCTCAGCTAGCTTGTATAATTTAAATTAACCCATTTATATTAATCTGCATTCTGCCACATAGCCTGCTACCTCTCCTTCAGTCCCAGCACCTGTACCCTTCTCCATGTCTGACTGGCGAATTCCCTGTGCCTTAGAAATTATTCTTTCCCAGAGTTTCTATCTCTGCCTGAACTCCCACTTATCCTCTCCTATCTAGCTATTGGCCATTCAACTCTTTACTAACCAATCAGAAGGTGCCTTAGGTAGGGGAGGAAGGACAGAGACATGCCTTCGTATAGTCTACAGAAATATCCCTACAGACTAGGGCTGAGTACGAGGACCAGAGGCAAAAACAGGGAGGAAGGAATGGTCCAAAGAAATAGATGGGAAAGCTCTCTTCCATAGTGCTTTCCCATGCTTACTCCAGCACTAACGAGTCAGGTCAGTGATGAGCTTAAATTCCAGGTCTAGCTATGCAGATTTTAACAAATCCTCAACCTCTCTGTTCCTTTATAAAATGAAGATGATGGTGATAGGACCACCCAAGCTCAACACTGTCAGCAGCGTGCATTCTGGTGGTGGTTTTGATGTCCCTCACTGCTGCTTGGTTCTTGGAAGCTCCAAAAGACCAAACCTGAAGTCGATATTGCCCTTACCTCACTGTTCTAAAGGAGGTCAGTGGACAGAACTCAAGAGCAGACAAGCCCCTGTACTTTGTGACAGCATGCTTTTATCTTAGCATGTGCAAGAGACCGCCTGAACTATACTGACCTACTTAGAGAACCAGACATTGACCTCCCAGTCAGATGTGCACCAGCAAAGCTCTGCTTTGCAAGAACAGGCTCTAAAAGCTCCAAACTTGAAAGTAAAATTTGCCTGGCTCACCTGTCCCAACATCTCACCTCTCCTGAGTCATGCTTCTCCTTTTGTTTGTAGTCAGGGTCTTGCTTGTGTAGCACACACTGGCCTGGAACTGACTCTGTGGCCCCAACTCTGTGATTTTCCTGCCACGGCTTCCTGAGTGCTGGGAACACAAGTATGAACCCATTCCCAGCAAAAGGAGCAACATATCAGTTAAGATGTAATTCTTCAGTCACCCCTGATGGTGCCTCACATCAAGGTCAAAATGGTTCAGATTGATCAAATTCTTCATTCTTTTTAAATAAATAAAGAACCAACAGAATTTGCTCATGAATTGTATATGTATATGGCCCACGAGAGTCAGTCAGCGTGACAGCAGGGTTTCTAACCCAAGAAACAAAATGGAGAGCTGACTGTTCATAGTGTTCATAATGGTGCCTGGTAAAGAGGACATGAATCTCTTGGTAGGTGCACACTTTCACGTGTGGTGTTTCCAGCACCATTACAGACACCCCATCTCTCTGCAAGTGGTTTATTCTTACTGAGAGCACCCCAGACCTTGTTAAACTTACTTAAGAACACTGATCATTCTGCAGTTTCTTACATGTAATCATGTTACTGCTAATACATACAGTTTTGCATATATATATATATATACATATATATATA
>NW_022196904.1:188043344-188073344 GCF_008632895.1 Mastomys coucha
TTTCTTTTTTGCTTTTGTTCCAGAAGCTAGGACCTTCATATGGTGCTATATAGAGGTAGTGGTAGGTCTTTTATCTCATTTCTGTTGGCAGGAGCATGTTTGTACAGTTTCATCATTAAATATGATGGTTGTTATCAATTATCTTGCAAGTTTTTTATCAAATGAATAAATAGGTTAACTGTGGATCTTAGTTTGCTCAGTTATGATTAGAAACATTAAGAGGCCCTGAAAGGCTGAATTTTCATATCTAATTCGAGAATTTTCAGCCCTGTTAGACCCCAAGTCCAACCCCATTGTAAATTATCTGAAAAATCAAAGTAAAATCCACAGATGTATAATCCAATTACACTCATGTCTTTAAAATATGAAGAAGTAGTAGAAGTAATTAGTAATAAAGATTCCCTCCGGCATGACCTTGGTGCTGTCTCTCTCGTGTGCAAAGCTGATTTTGGTGAGATTCACTCCCTTCGGTGGTGATTTTGGAGGATAGTGGCACAGGTTTGCCATTCTGGATAGGGAATCGAGAAGTCTGAGCAGAGCTCCATGCCAGGGGCTGCCAGTGAGAGTCCTAAGAGAAGGAAGAGGGGGCATGCTTGGTGTAGGCGCTCAAAGCCTGCAGGTACTGTGCTGGGCTTAGCTTCCCGAGCCTGGACTCATGCCCTTGGCCATCTTTAAGGCTGGACAGTCATGGCCTCACTTGCAGGTGAGGAAGCTGGCCAGGAATTGCAGCCAGGACTCTGACCCTGAACTATTGGCTCCTCCATCATAGAAAGGCTGTTTTGAGTCCTCTTGTCTCAAAGGCCATCACCACACCAGGTGCTCAGTTTAATTCCATTGGGAGAGAATTAGGAGCACTTAGTAGGGGGCCTCAAACAGTGATTGTCTACAGTTCCCTGTGCATTAGTCTAAACCTGTTAGGATAAATACAGACTTTGGAGTACTGTGACTGGGAAGCATCCCAGACATTGTAAAGGTAAGTACAGCCCGTTTGTGCCTCTATTTACCTTACTTACTGAAGCTTTTTGTTACTCTGTTGTTCATTTCCTTGGTTAATAATGCCATTATCTAATAAGGACCTTGAACTCATTCTCTGTTGCCCTGGCATGTGCTGGGTCCTAGAGAGTACCTTTGTAATCTTAGATTTGCGATGGCTTTGACACAAGTAAGCAGTTGTAAACGGAGTGCATTGTGGATATCGTGCGTTGTAGTACAGTAGTAGTCAGTGTTTATTATCGAATTAACAACAAATGTGTGAAGGAGACATTGTGTGCTACTCTTTACCCTGCATCTGCTACAGCTGTTAAGTTTGTAGATCTCTTATGCTTGCCTAATGCAACATGCTCTAAAGGTAAGATCCAGATTCATGAAATAATGATCATGGCTGACATTTGAGTACTGCTGCCTGTAAGCAGTTTTCATCTGAATTCATTATATCTGAAATAATGGAATATTTTATTAGCTTAGATGACATAGTCATCTTAGCAGCCCCAGAGAGTAGCCCTAGAATAACTAATGAAGCAATGTGTGTTAAAAATTAATTGTGTATGCCTTTTGATCTCCTTTTAAAGTGATAAGGTAGAGACCGAGCTCCCAGAACATGGACAGCAGACTCCCCTTCCGTACCTTTACGTCTGCAGCATGGTCATGTGAAGGAAGCACACTGAGATACCTGCTACTGTATAGCAGTTGAGAACTGGGAAAGGGCCAGAAGGCCACGGCTGAGCACTGCGGCTCTGCCTGGCTTGAGCCCAGAGTTCACTTCCTTTCCTTTGCTAGCTAGTTGACCTGGCACGCTGGCTTCCCTGTGCTTGGTTACTCATCTGGAATTGGACTTGCTACCAGTACCTGTCTCATGGGCCTTTCCAAAATCTGGAATGGGTTTTGGAAAGCACTTGGAGTTATAGCATCCTTGATAACTTGAGAACCATCATCATTGTAGGTTGTTTCTGTTGTTACTAAATTAAAAGACATTTAAAACGTATTACCAATTAGGGAAAGAATACCCTTCAAAACACAAAATACTTGAAGTTAAAGAGATTGCAAATAAAATAACTCTATAAGATAATGTCTTACCAGACTACTCTAGTTAAAATGTCTCAGTATTTCAGAGTACCTCCTAATTAAATATGTTAACAGAATAAATCTGAGAAATAGAGCCTTTTCCCCTTATAATAGGTGTGACATCATTCTATGTCTACAAATAGAATGGTAAAATTAATGGTGGTAAACAGCATATTATAATATACTGTACTCTTGATCTGCTAAACTCCTTGAAAGATTTTAAACCAGGCCTGAAAGGTGGCTCATTTGCTAAGGACTCTCCATGCAGCATGAGGATCCGAACTCAGTCTTGAGCACCACATAAAAAGCCCAGCCGCAGAGGCTGTGCTTATAGGTCTTGGACTCTTCTGGTAGCTAGCCAGTTGAGCCAAATCGGTGATTTCCAGGTACATGGAGATCCTGTCTAGTAAGTACATAAAGTAAAGCCTGATTGAAGAAGACACAGCATTGACCTCTAACCTCCACACACAAATGTGCACACTCCTGCAGACACAATCCCATAAATATTATAGGCTACTAGACAAATGCATTTTTAAATGACTGTTCTTCTTTGTGTCTGAATATCAAATCCCATGTCTTTGATAATAAAAAGACACATTCCTTTAGCTTCTTTTTATGTTATTTTGTTTTAACACAGGGTCTCTCCTTTGTAGCTCAGACTGGCCTAGAGCTTGCTATGTAGTCTAACAGGCTTCCAACTTGGGCTTTTCCTGCCTCTGCCTCTGGGAGTTCAGCACGGGTCGCCACACTCCTCTGAAACCTGCCTCTTAGCCTCCAGGACTACAGGAGTATGCTACCACACTGCTCTTCTTTCTTACCTTTCTTACCACACTGCATCATTTCTTTCATGGAAACTGCCAGAGTTCTCTTAGAGAATGTCAGCCATTTTTGTGTCACATAAAACAATTCAGTGTTTAAAAACATTGTTTCCAGAGATGCAGATTGACATACTGCTATTAACAGTGTGTGGATTTTGTTTAAGGAAATAGAAATGCTAATTGATTTAATTTTGTCATTACACATTGTAAACATGTATTGAATTATCACCCTGTACTGCATTTAATTAAAAAGAATATGACAACTTTGGGTTCTCATGAAATTGTTGCAGGTGAGGAGGCAGGTTTCTAGGAACGAACTCTTCCCTGAGGGGTCATTTTAAAAACAGCTGACTCAGAAAAAGTTAGTGTCATCCATGGACTTCACTCCTGAAAAGCGTGTTAACTAGATATGTATAGAATGTGTGCTATTAATCTTCATGAAGTATATTAACTAGATATGTATATAATACCTGCTACTTATCTTCATAAAGGTTCAGAAGTCCCAAGAAATGACATCCTGTGGATAGCTATGGCAGGGACTCATCAGATATGGGCACTACTCCTGGACTCTGGCACACTGCCAAAGAAAAGGTAAGTGACTGTGTCCTGGGACAGCTGTCTTCCTTGGAGTCCCCAGCTTCCCTGCCCGGGTCTCCATGCTCACAGCCCGTGTTGTCCCTGTCAGGGTGTGCTCAGCCACATGGCCCAACAGAAGCGTGGAGCAGGCTTCTTGCTCTCTCATGTGGATTCACTGGGAAGCACTGGTCTGCTCCCCAGGCTAAGGAAGCAGCTGCTGTCAGGAGCCCTGCCAGCCCTTCTGGCAGAGCTGGCGAGGAGGAGGTGGTGAGTCACTAACTGGCGCTCAAAGCCACTGCTCAGAAATGACGCACGTCACTTTGACTTGTATTTCATCAGCCTGGGTTAGCCTGTGGCTGCATCTAATTTCTAAGAGCCTGGGAGGAGCCATTTTTCTGAGTGCCTAGAGAGAGAACCAGAAATGTGAGGTGGGGCTTTAATCCTTCACAACATAACATAGTTCATGTGTCTGCAGTCACTCCTTCAGGTGCTGCAGAGCAGGGTGGCTACCAATCCCAGCTCTCCTTACTGTGGAAGCACAGGAGAGTGAGCAAGCCCCTTTACCTCTGTCATTTTCCATCATTGAATGTATTTGTGTCACCTAGGGGATTGCTGTGTGGAGACTTGGGATAGCATTGGCACCGGCCATGGAGGGATAGGGAGCAGTACTTCTCCACACGGTGTCTCCTGACTCCCCCTCCTCCCTCCGCCTCAGTCAGGGCTGGCTGCACTTCTCTCTCTGCTCCGCTCTTCTCTGACTTTGGTTCATGCCTGATTATAAATACTTCTTCCCACTGGACTACCTCTTAAAGAAAGGAGCCTGGTTCCACGTCCTCTGTACTCTGCCTGGTGCTGTGTCTGGTAGATAACAGTTCAGTAAAAGCCTGTGTGTAGACTGAGCAAATGACTGAAAGTCTGTCCTGTGCCTGTGAAGGCAGGCACTGAGCAAGGCCACTGGAGCTGCTCACTGGCTTGCCTGTTGGCTTTCTCACACACCCAGGGCCACGTCCAGGGTGGCACCACCCAGAGTGGGCTGGGCCCTTTCGTGTCAGTCATCAGTGACCACAAGTTTGTCCACAGGTCAATCTGATGGATGCATTCTCTGTGAAGCTCTTCACAGATGACTCCAGTTTGTGTCAAGTTGACAAAAACACTGAGCAGGACACAGTCACAGACCATAAAGTTGTTATGTAATCATAGAAAGTAGGTACTAGCTTCCAAGCTATCATAATTATCTTTTGTTTGTTTCTTTTTAGTTTTTTTATACAGGGTTTCTCTGTGTAGTCCTGGCTGTCCTTAAACTCACTCTATACTCTAGACTGGCCTCAAACTCAGATCCACCTACCTCTGTCTCCTGAGTTCTGGGATTAAAGGTGTGCCCATTCTACTTATCTTTATTTGTAGAAAGGGACAGCTGTCTAGCTGTCCAAGATGTCAGGTATCCAGGCACAGGTGTGGAACACAGTTGTGTAGTGGTTTATGACAATCATGCATCTGATAAAGTGACTCTCAACCTGTGGGTTGTGATCCCTGTGAGATCACATGACCCTTTCACAGGGGTCACCTAAGACCATCAGAAAACATAAATATTTACATTATGATTTACCTTAGCAATAAATTATAGTTATAAAATAACAACAAAAATAAGTTTATGGTTGGGAGTCACCACAGCATGAAGTATTAAAGGATCACAGCATCAGGGAGCTTGAGAACTACAGATCTAAAATGTTTGCCAAATATCCTTTTACTAGTCACTATGTTGGATAATAGAGATGAAATTAGATGATCTCTGTGTTAAAAATAAAATGAAGAGATGCCCATCCTCAGATGAATCAGATCGGCAGACACTGAAAACAGAGAGCTCTTGTGTCAGGAGAATCTCTGAACTCCTTCATGCTGAGCTCTTTAGCCAAGGGATTTGAAGTGTCATGGCCAACTTCTGGAGCAGAGAGGCCTTCCAAGCAGAGCTGCTGCTAGTGGTGTCAGGTCTTGCCACAAAAATGTTGTTATAGAAAGTTTTAATCTAGGAGTGAGCTGATTTAATGTGTTCTCGGAAGAACCCTTCCAGCACTCAGAGTGGAGCAAGATACGATTCAGGAGGCTGTAGCTGTCATCCAGGCAAGAGGCAATGGTGACGTGAGCAGTCAGGTTACTTGTGGTGCGTGAGGTATGATTGCAGCAGCAGCCACAAGTGACAACAGCTGGGATGTGCTGCAGGGCTGCCTAAGTGTCCTTGTCAGAGGCTCGTCGATATTTATAGTAGGAAAATGGTTGCTCCAGTTCCATCAATCTACAACTTACATTTGTGGGTGCATTGCTGGAAAGACAGTGTCGAATGCAGATTTGCATGCAGGGCTGGCCTCTAATGTTTAGTCAGCTTACTGTTCACCTCGCTTTATCAGAGACTCTTCTCTAACACGTTTAGGCCTCTTCCCTTGCAGTGTAAGTGTTGCACGTACTTCTCTGGCCAGGAACTTTCTGTGAGTCCTCGAAAAAGTAGCAGTGTCTTACTGCCCTCCTCCTGTCCTTGCCTTTACCCAGTCCAGAGTGCTGGTCGCATTGGACCCCAGTGCTGTGCCACTGGAGATGGTGCACACCCAGCCTTTCAACCCCTCTTTCTCACGGTACCTTGTCGTCCTGTTAGTCATTTTGACGTTAGTCTAGAAATCAAGGTGTCAACTTCTCTGTGTTACAAAAGGAATTAGTAGGGATCCTTGTCGGCATCTCGAGGCAGAGCTCTCTACAGTTGCAGCTGCCCTGAACTGGTTACAGTTGTGTGCCACCAGGCTCTGTGCTGCAGTACTTCAGATACATGTTTCTTTGCATTTGTAAAAAATGAGTTTTGTATAGTTGATCACTTAATGCAGTCATTACATCATTTTCTTAAAATGTTCATGCTGAGAGACCTGGCTTCCTTCAATCTGCTCTCTGTTTTATAGAATACACAGACATTTTAAACGACCAAAACTAGATAATCTATCTCATTATTAATAGTTCTCTTCTAGAACCTGATATTGTATGAAACTGAGGTGTTAAAATGAGAATAAAATCATCTCATCATCTCATAATCTGATCATTATTGTTGTGATGTCAGGGATTTCTTACCTGGTATTAGAAAGTGATTTCGATAAGTTAGTTATACTAAAGAGAGGGCCTACGTAGTAGCTCACTGAGAGAATGCCTGGGCAGCCGCAGCAGTGGACAGGCGTCCATCACTGGTTCTGTGGATTTGTTTAAATGCTGTCACCATTGAGTTGGTTATTTATGTTCCTTTAGTAACTTGTGAACCCACCTATAAACTTGTCTTTCAGTGACCTCAAAAAAGGAACCTGCCTTCGTTTTGCTGGAAGTGGAAATGAAGAAAACCGAAACAATGCATATCCTCACAAGGCAGGCTTTGCCCAGCCGTCAGGCCTGGCTCTCGCCTCAGAAGAACCCTGGAACTGCCTCTTTGTGGCCGACAGCGAGAGCAGCACTGTGAGGACCGTCTCGCTGAGAGACGGAGCTGTGAAGCACCTCGTAGGCGGAGAGCGAGACCCCATGGTAAAGAAACTGCTGTGTGCTGTGCGCACATCCCCAAGTGAGCCATCCATCGAGTTTAAGGTTTATCCCTGGCTCGTCTATGATAACATGCAGTCAAAGCAGAAAGCATGGCTATAAAAAAACACAAGTGAAGCCCTCCCTCTGAGAAAAGCACCCACCTGACTACACATAAGCCTTCAGGGGAGGGGAAAAGAGCGATTGCAGTGGGTTTGTGGCAGTGGATTAGGAGGAGCACTGCACTAGCAGATGTGAGCCTGCTGTGAGCGACAGCATGGCAGCCAGTAGAGTGCAGCGTGTGCCCTGTACTCGCCAGTCTCTACCGCACCCCGGCACTGCTGTGAAAAGCCCCAGCTTTAGAAACACTAGGGTCTTAGTTTTCATGTGACCTCCTAACCACGCACTGAAAATTTTAATAACTGCTATTTCTTTCTCTTTAAAAAAAATAAAAGAATTTATTTGCTTTTGGTGATGTTGATGGAGTAGGCATCAATGCGAAGCTTCAGCATCCACTTGGGGTTGCATGGGATGAGAAGAGGCAACTGCTCTATGTGGCAGACTCCTATAATCACAAGGTGAGTCTTGGCTGAAGACACGCTGCTTTGCTTTTGACCAATGTGCCTCCAACCAGTGCCTCTCTAGATACAGAAAGCAGCTATCCCTTCAGTACTACAGCCCTGGGCGCTATAGCCCTGGGCGCTTCAGCCCTTAGCCCTCAGCCCTATAGCCCTCAGCCATCAGCCCTACAGCCCTACAGCTCTCAGCCCTACAGTCCTCAGCCCTACAGCTCTCAGCCCTACAGCCCTCAGCCCTACAGCTCTCAGCCCTACAGCCCTCAGCCCTACAGCCCTCAGCCCTTAGCCCTACAGCCCTACAGCTCTCAGCCCTACAGCCCTCAGCCCTACAGCTCTCAGCCCTACAGCCCTCAGCCCTTAGCCCTCAGCCCTACAGTCCTTAGCCCTACAGCCCTCAGCCCTACAGCCCTCAGCCCTTAGCCCTCAGCCCTACAGCCCTTAGCCCTCAGCTCTCAGCCCTACAGCCCTCAGCGCTGCACAGCTTCTTCTGGGCTGTTCTTGCCATAGCCTTATGATATCTGAACTGAGGGAAATGCTAAGCTAATTCCAGGGGCTGTGACCTAAATGTATGAATTGTGAACCATCAAAGGTGCTCAAGTAACGAAGGCAGGAAATAAGGAGGCATGTTAGGGGGAAGTGTGAACCAGCTGTTGGAGTTTCATTCTGTTGCTATAATAAAATTGATCGAAAGCTGGGCAGTGCTGGTGCACGCCTTTAATCCCAGCACTTGGGAGGCAGAGGCAGGAGGATTTCTGAGTTCAAGGCCAGCCTGGTATAGAGTGAGTTCCAGGACAGCCAGGGCTACACAGAGAAACACTGTCTTGAAAACAAAACAAAACAAACAAACAACAACAAAAAAAAAACCTGACCAAAAGCAGCTTGGGGGCAGGGGGAAGAATTTACTTGGCTTGTACCTTAAGCATAAGTCCTTCATTGAGGGAAGTCAGGGCAGAAATTTGAAGGCAGGCCTGCTTGCTGACTTGCTCATAGCCCAGGCTTAGCTAGCTTTCTTATGTCACCAGGACCGTCTCTATCCATTGGTGCTACCTACAGTGAGTGGGCAAGCCTCCCCAGATTAACTAACAGGACAGTCCCTCACAGACCTGCCCGCTGCAGTCTGGCCTGGGTAGTCCCCGCTTTTCTATAACTCCAGATTGTGTCAGGTTGGGAGTTGAAAGCTACCTGGGACTAGCAGATGAAGAGTTTGAGCTGTTGCAGTTGTAGTGACGACGAGTAAATACGTCCGTCTTCTGTACCACCGCCATGTCTGACTGGCTGTTCTCATTCTTACTGTAGAGTTCTGTGCACTGTGATGAGCAATCATAAGCTTAATGTGCTTGAGACATAGCCAGCAGGCTTTACATTTAACAAAAGAAGCAGTCCTTAGACAGTGCTCTCAAGAAGTCAGCCAAACTGTGGAAGTGTGTTCCACAATGGGAAAAAACAAACAAACTGCAATTTACAGCAAACCACAGTAGAGCTAAGATTTTATAATCTGAATGAAATTTCTGATGAAATCTCTCTTCTTCAATGATGTAAATGAATGCTGGGATTTTTAGGAAAATCTGGAACTATCTACTGTTCTGAGACCTGTTCTGAGACTGTTCTGTACTGTTCTGTTATTGAGAACACTAATGGCAGTTGGGAGTCCTTTGGTTTCCCTGGCACTGCTGTAAACAGGAATGACTGCAGGGGAAATGTTTCTTCTTTTTTCTTTAGATTAAAGTTGTGGATCCAAAAACAAAAGGCTGTAGAACGTTAGCGGGGACTGGAGAGGCCAGTGATGGCAGTTCCAGCTTTGCGGAGTCAGCCTTTAATGAGCCCGGAGGCTTGTGCATTGGTGAGAGTGGTCGGCTGTTATATGTAGCGGACACTAATAATCACCAAATTAAAGTGATGGATTTAGAAGCAAGAACAGTTTCTGTGGTAAGTTATCATAAAAGATAGTTTAGAGGATGTGGGTTTAAGAACAGTGCTGAGCCTTGGTGCAGTTTTGTTTTGTCTGTCTCTGGTATGTGCTTGGCACATGGAGAAAGGGGGTCGGAAGTGGGTATCCTGTTACATTCTGGGACAACTCGACCAGGAGGCTTGCTTTGAGGATCTCCTGTTAGACTTAAAATGTAAGTTCCATCTGTTTTGAGCACTTGAGGAAAATGCTGGAATTTGGAGAGAATTGGACGAACCTTTAATAAAAACAAAGACCTTGGGTCTCTTTCTAAATGTGTAGAAGCCATGATGCACAGTGTATCTGAGTGCCATGTGCACGGGTTGTTTTATTCGGTGACCCTTAGATCGTTGTCTACTGTCTGTTTCCTGTGGTGAGTCCAGTACCAAATTGTCTTCAAAAGTCCATGCTCCCCAAACTCCGAAAATAAGATGGGCTGCAGAAAACTGGGCCACGTTCAAAACGGTTTTCAAAGAGAAAGTCTGTTGCCCACTGCCTTTTAATGTATCTATCTACCTGATAGCGTTGGTTGGGGGTGGGAGCTTTTTTTTCCTAAGTTGCATTTGCAAGATAATTATTTTAATATAAATCCAGAGAATAGCATCAAAAAGTGTCATCTGTTGCATAGATTTCTCTTGGCAGTGAAAGTTATGACCCTGTATCTAACCACTGTCCTTAAATTAAAACAGTTGCTTTAATTTCCTGCCGTTTACAAACCATGGGACAGTTAGTTTACTGCTGAGTCCTCAGGTGTCTGACTGCAGAGGCAAGCTGTTTGTCTGTACTTGGGGAAAGTCTTTAGACTAAATGGCAGCTAGTTTCACTGCTGGAGAACTTCATTGCTCTGTCTAGATCTAAGGCTGAGTTCCCTCGTTGTTGTCCTAATAGTGCTTCTGCTTTAATACCTGTCCTCTGGTCCCCTAGCTCCCAGTCTGCAAGTCTGACAGCGCTGTGGTGGACGGCTCCCTCCCCAGAGAGAAGCAGAAGACAGTGCCCAGGGTGCCGAAGTCCGCCCCACACATCGGCCTGCCCCCTGTGACAGTGCATCCTGGCCAGGCTCTGCAGCTCAGGCTCAGGCTCCAGCTTCCCTCAGGCGCAAAGCTGACTGAAGACGCACCCAGCTGCTGGTTCCTGAAAGCTGAAGGTGTGAGCACAGCACTGCAGACTGAGTCCTGAACTGCTTGGGTTCAGTCTGGTCGTTTCTGTTCACTATACATTTTACTGTATGTTTGGGCAAGATTTGAGGGAAATGGTGTGAAACGTGAATCTAGCTGTAATCCACTTTGATGTGTTTACTGTTCCCTCTTACCTTACACTCCGGGGTTGTGGCCTGTGAGAGCCCCAGCAGCTCTGAGCAGTATGGCTTCTGGGAGTGAAGCTTGCCTGCATGTGCACCCCATTCCATCTTTTTCATTTCATCCCCAAAATGAGCCACTGAAAGTTAAAGCCTCATATCTGATGCCAGCACTCAGGAGACTGAGCTAGAAGGACCACAAGTTTGAGGCTAGCCTGAGCTACACAGTGATTCCCAGGCCATCTGTGTTACGGAGTGAAAGCCTGCCAAAAACCCTAAAAATTAAACAAAAAATTAAAGGTCTGATGAGGAGAAATAGTAGAACTTCCTTATTTACTATCTTTTTCTGTAGCTCTTCTTTCTCGGCCCTTGTGCATACAGATCCCCCTCTCATTGTGGACAGTAAGGCCAGTGTTCTGCTTGCTCTGTTAGTGCTATTAGACATGAGAACTGCTGTTGCACAGTGGGAAGGAAGCAAGGCTAAAGTGAAGTGCTGGGGTCCAGAACTCTCAGAGCAGGACTTGGTGTCTCAGATGAGCTTCCTGTCCTGTCTCCCACGCTCTTTCACACGCTGTCACTCAATCTTGCATTTCCTCAGTTCCTCCTCTCCCACACCCTCTCACACACTTACGTTACCCCAATCCTGGCCTCAGGCCTACTTACCTTCATACATTCTCAGGACAGAAGCTGCTGGTCTGCAACTGTCAGGGTGCCGTCCAGACCAAGAGGATCCTGCCGGTGGACTGCTAGCTACAGTTTGAACTCCCTGAGCCTGTGCAAACCCGGGCACCCCCAAATCCCTTTCTGGTCTCCAGGAGGCCCTATACATATGAAAACAGCCCCTTAGTTGAAGAGCACACATTTGATTTCTCTGTGTAATTACAGACCAGTATAATGGTTTTTTAAAATAAGATATTGACAACCTTTTTAACTCTGCATTCTTAACATCCAGATTGAGTGCTGAGTCATTGCCCTGCAAAGTGAAGAGGAGTTAAGGTGAAGGGTCAACTACTTAGATGTTCACTCTCTGTCCAAAATATTGGCTCTGTTTTTACTATCCAGGGCAGTTGAGCTTCTATGCAGGAGTCTAGTAATTCAAAAATTCTAAAAGCATTACAGAGCCAATGTCTACACTTAGGGATAGAAGACCTCTCTTTGGGTGGGGCTGGGTTTTTAGAAACTAAAAAACTATAGTTAAGCCATAGTTTAACCATAGTTAAAGTGGTTAAAGTTTGTGACTATTTAAAAGAACCACTTCATAACTCATACATGTAATGTATATGACAAACATAAAGAAATAAAAGTTGGCGAATAGCAGTTTGTTATTGTTTTGCCTGGATTTAGAAATCACTGCAGAGTTGTGTAGGCATTTGTATTCTCTAAAGTTCATCTTGTACTTTTTAGACCATATCCCTGAAGGTCATTTTCCCCTTGGTGAGAACTGGTCTGTTGTCTCACAGGTCTTTCACTTGCTTATTCAGCAGTAGACCTTCCTTTGAGCTGGGTATGTGAGGCTCACCTTCAGTAGATTCGCACAGGGCAGGGTCGTCCAGGATGCTCTCTTCTCACTAGTTCACTGCGTCGGAGCAGAGCATGCACTAACAGGCTTGCCCCAGACGCTTGCTGATGCAGAGGCTCTTTCCTTACAAGTTTCTAGTTTCCTACTTACTTTTTTTTTGTCAAATATATGTATGTGTATTATGCATGTGAGTGTGTCCACATATGTGAGCACACATGTATGTATGTATACATGGACATGCACATGTTTGAGCATGCATGTGGTTAATGCCATGTGTCTTCTTTGATCTCTCTCCACCTAAAATATGGAGAAATGATGTCTCAGTAACTCCGAGCTCACTGCTCCGAATACTTTGATAGTTGTGGGATGCTCTGTCCCGACTCCCTGTGCTCTAGGGTTATAGATGGCTGCCACGTAGACCCAGCATTTACATGGCTTCTACGGATCTGAATTCTGGCTCTCACACTTTGCCCACACCATGCTCCAGCCTCTTGTATTTTTTTTATAGTCTTAATAATATTCTCTCCTGTTTTCTAGGCAATGAATGGCTTCTTCAAGAACAGATCCCATCTGGAGACATAGAGAATATTTCCAATCAACCGACAATTTCCCTGCAGATTCCTACCGATTGCTTGTCACTGGAAGCTGTGGTGTCTGTCATTGTGTTTCTTTATTACTGCAGTGCAGGCAGCAGTGCATGTATGATGAAAGGAGTCGTGTTCAGGCAGCCTTTGCAGATAACCAGCACCCAACCAGTCTGTGCAGCTCCTGTAGAGCTCACATACACATTCTAGAAAGCTGGCCAGCAGCCCTCACCACAGGCCCTGTCCATCCTGCCATCCGTCGTTTAGGGAAAAAAGAATTACAGAAACCCATTGCTCAGTTGTAACAACTGATACCAAAATAAAGCTGTGTTCCTTATTAATATTCTAATTATAAACAAATTTCATTTTAGCTGTGTGCTAGCCAAGCCATTGACCATCATTTAACCACAGCGCGGTAAGCTTTGCTGTTATTTGACACAAGGCGACAGTCCATGCTGTATCAGAGATTATATTTGTAGTCAAAACTAATCATGCCAGATATCTTAAATAATCTCTTCTGCCTTTATCAGTATCAATTAGCCATTTCACATGTAAATTTCCAGTAACTTGAGATGGGCCTAAGCTGTGCACCTTTGTGTCAGGACACCTGCCATTTAGTGTCTAAGATCTGCTTAAAGCCAGAACAAAAAGTATTCATTTGGTAGAAACAGAGCATGTGACTATCTCCTGTGATTTTTCTCACTTGAGGTATTTTTAAAAGAGAGTTTTAATCTATTTTTATTATAAATTATTTGTTTTAACATTCCATTATTAATGCCTTATAACTTTATATAAAAAAGAAAAAAATATATAGAATTTCTAAGGGCACGCAGACTTACCTTTAACTATATTTTAATAAGCATATTCCTGCAGGCAGTGCCTAGCTCCCCAGAAGCACGCTGACTGGGGGTGGAGACTGTGCTGTATTGCTGTGTGTGTTGGTTTATTGTAGTAGTTGAGCTTGATATAAATGAGCATCATGCTATTTTGGAAATTTACATTTCAGTTTTAAGAGTTAAGTAATAGAATTGTTGGGTTTGAGATTTTTGTTATTATTTTGGTTCCCATATTTAGAATTTAAATTATGATCATTAATTTTGATATTTTGAAAAATCATATATAAACCTTCAATTTTCTATTTTCAGGGTAAAATATTTTAATGTAATTGACGGGTACAGTTATACTAATATACTTCCAAAACAGTGCCAGTACATCACTGTGTGTTTCAGCCCTAGTATTTTTAAATACTGAATCTAGTATTTTTAAATTACTAGGGCTGAAACACACAGTGATGTACTGGCACTGTTTGGGTGTTTGTTTTCTTTAAAGCCAGAAGAGAGCACTGGAGGGCACTGGAGAGGTTTGGTTCCCGTTGTTCCTTTAGCTATCATAGATTATCATCATAGCAGCTGCAGAGCTTTGTTTTTCTAGAACTGAGTGGATTACAAGACTCCAGAAGCACTATTTGAGCCCCGCCTATGAATTCAGTCTGTATCTGTGGATGCTGCCTCCCTTCCTTCCACAGAGGCCCTAGGTTTGAAGTAGAATCATTCAAGCATAGTCTATTGATAGATTTTTGAAGTAGTTTTTTGATAGATAATATTTGCTTGTTTTATTGTTCAGTTAGCTAAAAAAAGAAAATCTAAAAAAAAACTTCCTGACTTCAGTTAGTAATTTGTAATAGCTATTTCTCAGGAGCAGAGCAAGCGAGCGAGCATAAAAGGGAAGGGTTTAGAGTTACACATGGCTACCCAGGAACCTTTGCTTCTAGACCCAACCAAAGCAGAGGTGTGTAACTACAGTCAATAGCTGATAGTCTGTGATGAGGGCGCCTTAGGATATTTCAGCCCTGTTTGATTTGTTGGATTCCTCATTTCCAGTTGGACAGGATGAGAATATTTTGGCTCAGTCATTTCCTGTTTGAGAACATAATCAGTTTCACTCTCTAAAACGGTATATATAGCTTAACTTGTGTGGAAATGATTTTTTACTCTGAAAATACAAGCGTGTATTCTGTAGTTTCATGTACCTTGAAAATCCCCAAATTCTCTTTAGAATCACTTGATTTTTTCCCTTTGCCTGGGTAGGCTCTTACTTGAGTCTTCAGTGACTGAGGGATGCACAGTGGCTACACACTCCCACCACCTCTCTGCACTGCTGCTCACACTAGAATGTTAGTGGTGATGGACATAGAAAGTCCTCAGTGAGCAGAGCACATGGTTTACCGGGACCAGGAGTGAGTGACAGATAGGCACCCACAGGACCAGGAGTGACAGACAAGCACCCACAGGACCAGGAGTGACAGACAAGCACCCACAGGAGGAAGTGGAAGTTGTGATGCTTCTGAAGCTGCAGCGCCTTCTCTTTTCTCTGAGAGCTTTGTGCTTGCCCTGTGACCTGTCTGCCTTGGGGCTCATACCACTAAGATAAGTTATTTGGGCCTATTTTTTGCAGTTTGGGAAATCTGGGAGACAAAATGAAAATGTGTAACTATAGTTTTTGCGCCTAGGCAGAACTGACCATTTTTTTCTATCCATTGAGAAGTCTTCAGCTCAGCCTTTGCCTTTGGCATGGTGATGTTTAAGACCGGTCACCAACGGTCAGAGCTGTTACTCATTTGGAAGGTGTTTCTTTGGCATGTGCAGAGGCCCTGGGTTCCTTCGTCAGGGGAAAGGAAATCAGGAAAAGCTAAGTTTTGTAGTGATCAGTGACATAAAGCCACGTGCAGGGACTGTCACTGAAGCTCTAAATGAACAAGCCCGTGCTGTCTCACTGGAATTCTACCTCTGTATTCTCAATGATCAGAGATGCTAAAGTAATCTGAACTGTAAGCACTAATAGCTTCTCTAAAGCCACTTCTGGTACCAAAGATGGGGGTCTATGTAGAGTCCTCTCATTTACCAGTTTCCTTTAAAGTTGGAGTTGGTGAGGACAGGGATAAGTACGGGGTTTTATTATTTAGCACAGTACGGTGGCAGGAGGGTGGATCTCGCCCTGTAGAGCAGGGCTGCTGGACCAAGCCTGGGCTTGCAGCCAGGCCTCAGTGAAATGCTCACACGGCATTTAGCATGGAGTAATTTATGAACTGCTATTTAAATGACAGTAATTTATGGCCACAGACATGGGCTTGAGATTTTTTTTTTTTTTTTACAACTCGAGTTTCTAAAGCAAAATATTTCTCCACCACTTGACATGTTAGCAGTCCCAGTACAATCCAGGCTCAAGAAGAAAAAGAACACTTTATGGTAGAATGTATTACCATTTCATAAACAATATTGTTTATAAAGAAGCACCTCTCTACTGTATTGAAGTATTTAAAAAGACCTGGAACTATAATGAATGTGGTTTTTTTCAAAGAGGGTCCAGACATAGCTGGAGACACACTACACTCTTAACAACTTGTACAAGAATCTTCAAATTATAACTTGTGTACCCTGGGGTGGTGCGCTCACCCTGGGGTGGTGCTCTCTTCAATCTTCAGTGTACTTGAGAATAATATTAGGGACTGCGTAGGTGTGTACATTCCCGAAAAGAAAGCTGCTATGGCATGTTGGTAGCTTGTGTGGAGGTTGGGAAGCTCCTGGGAAGTGCCCAGTGCCTAGAACAGGACCTAGTGTGCGCGTGCTGGGTGTCCTCGCTGACTCAAGTGTGGCTGTGAGCAACAGAACTTGACTGAGGCTCCCTACAAAGGGAAAGTGAGAACTTACCCCTGGCCTTCAATGTGGGCAGAAGGACGCTTCCACTCATTGAGTTCTTGCCACTGGCTGGGACTTTCCCAGTACTTTGTGTGTGCCGCCCACATGCAGGCCTCACAGCAGCCTCAGGGTGGAGGATGGTCCTTCCTCCTTGAAGCCAGGGTTTGAGCAGTTACCTCAGCACCCAAGAGTGCACTTAGGAAGTGGCAGAGCCTGGACAGTTGTCTGCCCCACTGCCTGCTCTGTTGTCTCTCAGACTTGCAAGTTCACATATTTCATACCTTTATGTAGTAATTTATCAATCCAGAAGATTCCAGGAGCCCTGGGAATGATTGATTGTGAAATTCATTTAAATTCATTAAAGCCATTTAACTCACATGGCTTCTCAAAGGTTCTCATCATCTAGGTCTTGGAATGGTGTATATAACCATTGGTTCCCCTAACTCACATGGCTTCTCAAAGGTTCTCATCATCTAGGCCTTGGAATGGTGTATATAACCATTGGTTCCCCTAACTCACATGGCTTCTCAGAGTTTCTCATCATCTAGGCCTTGGAATGGTGTATATAACCATTGGTTCCCCTAACTCACATGGCTTCTCAAAGGTTCTCATCATCTAGGTCTTGGAATGGTGTATATAACCATTGGTTCCCCTAACTCACATGGCTTCTCAAAGGTTCTCATCATCTAGGCCTTGGAATGGTGTATATAACCATTGGTTCCCCTAACTCACATGGCTTCTCAAACGTTCTCATCTTCTGGGCCTTGGAATGGTGTATATAACCATTGGTTCCCAGAGGATTTTCTCTGCCCTTAATTTCTGTAACTAGCCAGTTTTTCTTGGCAGGAGTATGTATAGACATCCCAGTTAGCTCAGCAGGACTGTCCCAGCGGCCCGTCATAAAGAACATGGCTGGTGCAGGCCTTGAGAAGTCTGCCATATCTGACACAATGTGTTTTGTGAACCAAGGTGAGGTGTGGAGGAATAAAGTCCTCTGCCTTCCTACAGCCTTAATGGTCTGGTGTGCTCTGGTCCCTAATGGTCCCTAGTGACTCAGTGTGGGCGTGTGAGACAAAATGCCCCACATATGCCAGTGGAGGTTTTAGGAGCATCCTGGTGCAGCGTCTGTCCATTGTGAGGAAGAGTGAAGCAGTACTGTGGTTCAGTGAGGCGCGAGCCACATGGGTCAGAAATGCCATCTGATAGTGACAGTAGTCACATACCTTGAGGCAGACCTCAGTGCTAATCACCAGGATTGCTTTTTCCACCTGTGTTTCAAAGCTGAAGTGAAGAATTAGCACTCACCAAGTCACTGTTTTACCCGGGCTTAATGAAGTTTGCTTTTCTCCAGTTCTTTGCAATAGGGTAATAGACAGAATGGTCATAAAAGTTAGAGGCTTGATAATCAAGCCACGTGGCATTCTGGGGCTAATCAACCTTGTCTCCTGCCTGTGTTGACTTGTGTAGGCTGGTGCCTCAGCTCTTGAGTGGCCGCTATGAGCACACAGGCTGGGCTGGAATAGGACACAGCCCTGCCTGCAGGTTTTGCTAGGATAGCTTTTGCCATAGCGTGGTCCTTTGGTTTAATCATTGTCAGGGGTTAGAGTTGAAAAGCGAAAACCCTGGATGCTTGTGGAATGTGTGGCTAGGTGTAGTTACTCATTGTCTGGTGTCCTTTCCTCCCCGTGTGTCATTCCTGTGTGCCTGTGGACACTGCTCTCGACAGTCTCCTGACCCAAAGGAAAGTATTTTCCAATACACTTCCACCTGTGTCCACCCTCAGCTTTGGCTTAGAAATGAATACTGAACCTAGGTACTATAGTGTCTGGCCTGGCTCAGAAATGGATGCGAGCAGTATTGCTGTCTTAAAGTGAAATCTGAAGCTCTAAGTGTGGTGCTTGTAGGTTGCTTAGTTTCAGCTTTCCACATGAAATTAATCAGAAGGGAAGTGAAGATCCACCCTCTGAGATACGGACAATTTAAAGAGAATTTTTATTATTCTGTACCTAATTTCATGAGAAAATATGATGAGATAAATAAGATCAAACAATCAGTAAATTATACCCATGGGGATGAAAGTGCCTAAGTTCCTAGCATAGCCATTGAAGACTTCCTGTCTCTGTTTTTAGTTCCACAAGAAATATAATTGTTGACACAGAGTTGGAATGTGTTATCAGTGCCTACCTGTGATATCATCATTGGGAGTTACCTGCAAAAACTCAGCCAGAGCCCGACTCAGCCCGGTGACCTCCACTCTCAGAAACAGCTGTAGTTCCTGTAGAGCCTTTGCTGGGGAGCTGGGGTTCCACGGGGACTCAAGTGGGGAGCATGGTGCAATGATTATTTTTCTAAAATTCCTTGTAACTTCTCAGTTTTCTACAGCAGAGAACACTACCTGTATGACATCAGGTTGGCTTCCTCACTGTGCACAGGCTGATAGTATAGCTTTAGGTCACTTAGGAGACACCATTACTGTCATTACTTCCTGCCTTAGGGAATCGGGACCTCTGTCTGTCACTCCTTCGAGGTGTGCTTCATGGATGATCACATCACGTTGGAGTGCTTCATGGATGATCACATCACGTTGGAGATTCTTGCCATCTTGTATGGGTAAATGGTGTCATTTAATTTGTGAGCCTAGAGGTACTCTGCCATGATGATGTCATGCCTAAACAATGTGGTGAAAATCTCATACAAGTTCAGAACTAGTGTTTCTAGACACGACTTTGTCCTGGAAGGATTTCCTTGTTATGCATTTTAAAGTGTTTGTAGATGGGTTAATATATTTTTATGCAATCTATTTTACACTTATTTCTAGACCAAACTCTTAGTGGCTTCTTCACGTGCATTACTGGGTGGATCAGAGCTTCACTAACATGAGACGTGTGGAACCGAGGGTCGAGGAAGCACGAGTGTGTTCCTTGTACTTGCAAACCTAAAGCTCTTCCAAAGCTTTGTACTTTTTTTCATGAAACAGATTAAATATTTTTCTCTCCAAAGTTGTGTTTCTGACCTGAATATGCTTTTTGTTTTAAGTATATCACTGATTTTACTACTTGGAAACCTGTAAGCTGGGGCTGAAGAAATGGCTTAGTGGATAAAGCTTAGAGTTTGGGTCTCTGCACCACATAACAACTGAGCTTGTATGGATGACTGGAAATTAGGATTCTCTCTTGGAGGTCTTAGTCTCATTAATCTGGGGATTTAAAAATGGAGTCAAATGGAAGCAGGACAATTTTATTAAGAGTCTAAAGAGAAACCTCAGTAGCCGCCTGGAGGAGGAAGAGGAAGGACAGAAAGAAAAAGCCACAGGGGAGGGAGCATTAGAGAAAACAAAGAAGCCCAAGATGTTGAGGAAAGTGTTAAGAAAAGCATTCTTAGAATGGAGAAGAAAAGGAAGAGCCATTCCTGGGTAATTGAGAATAGCACACAGACAGGCTTTGACCTTTGTGTGGCTATGGCTCAGAAGCTCTGCAGCAGGGCAGAGATCCAGGGAAGGAGCAATCTCATTGAAGACTAGTGAGCCCATTCATCTCTTTAGTGTGGCTTAAGGTAAGTCACCTTCCTCAGCCCCCTGGAGTGTTAGGTCTCTACCCAGGTCCAAGAGTCTGTTCTCTTAAGTAGGAAAATGTTTTAAATGTTTTAAAGATTTATTTATTTATTTTATTTATTTATTTATTTATTTATTTATTTAATGTGTATGAGTTTACTGTCGCTGTCTTCAGACACACCAGAAGAGGGCATCAGACCCAGTTACAGATAGTTGAGAGCCACCATGTGATTGCTGGGATTTGAACTCAGGATCTCTGGAAGAACAGTCAGTGCTCTTATCCTCTGAGCCATATCTCCAGCCCCACAAATTTTTTTCTACTCTTAATATGGTAACCTGCCTGTAATCCCTAAGGAAGGGATGGGGGATCCACTGGGCAAGCAGCTAGACTAGATGAGCTGGGGGACTCTAGGTTCAGGGAGAGACCCTGTCTCTGTAAGTAAAGTGGAGAGCAATTAAGGAAGACACCTGATATCTTACGATTCTGTTGCTGTCAAGAGACATCATGACCATAGAAACTCTTGAACATATTTAATTGGGGCTAACTTACAGTTTCAGAGGTTTAGTCCATTATCATGGCAGGAAGCATGGCAGCATCCAGGCCAACTTGGTGCCAGAGAAGGAGCTGAGAATTCTACATCCGAATTTACAGGCAGCAGGAGGAGAGAGACTGCGCCTGGCTTGGATAGTTGAAACCTCAAATCCCACCCACAGTGACACACTTTCTTCAAGTCTGTCCCTCCTAATCCTCAAGCAGTGCCACTACCTGATGACTAAGCATTCAGATAGATGTGCTTACACACATCCTATGGAGACATTGTTATTCAAACCACCACTTCTCATACCCATCTCTGCTTTCCACCTACAGGCACAGATGTTATCCCCTACACATACACATGCAGGAAAAGAAGAAACCTTATGATGTGAGTTATTTAAATCTTGGAGAGTATAGAAAAGACAGTACTAAGTTTAAAAAAAAAAAAAGAAAAGTTTGAAGATATATTCATTCTTATTTTATGTGCACAAGTGTTGTGCCTACATGTACATGTATATTATGCACCCAGTGCCTACAAAAAACTAGCAGAGGATTCCTGATCCCCTGGAACTGTAGTTCAAGGTGTGTGTTGCCATGTACTTGCTACAGCCAAACCCCTGTGCTACAGAAAACCAAACTATCTTAACCACTGAGCCGTCTCTCCAGCCACTGTAAGCACATAGTTAATAATCAAGTCATTCAGTTTTAATTGCAGGTTTTTAATACACTGAACTGGGAAAGAGGAATGTAGTCACAAAATGATACTAGGAAACTTGGCGTGTGGGGGAGCTCTACCCAAATGGTGTGTAAGAATCTGACAGGAATTCATGATTTAAAGAAACTCCCCAAAGGGCAAAAGATGAATACTGTTTGGATATAGAATGGCATTCCTGAAAATTACCTAGACCCAGAGCAGTGACTGGAAAGATCGGTGCATATGACCACATACAAACTGCAAGCTTCTACATAACAGATGGAAACGGGGTAGGGGAAAGCAGTCCTAGCCACTCTGCTGCCTTGGTGAAGCAGCTTGACCAGAGCTGCTTGCAGAAGGAGGAGTCTCCTTGGGATTGTGGTTCCAAGGGAGTGAGAGCCCATTGAAGCTAAGGAGACATTCGTGGTGCAAATGAGCTCACACAAGGCAGACCCAAGGCAGAAAGGGAAGTAAGGTAAGACTCAGCACTGAGAGCCCTCTGCCAGTGACAAACAGCTAGACACCAAGTGCTCAAGTATCCAAGCCGATGGGGGACATGCTCATTCCAGCCGCTACATCAACAAAATGAAAACTCAGAACATGAGAGAGATGTAGAATTAATATATAAAATGTGGAACTTATAAATAAAAATATACCAGTTGAAAAGTTAACAGAAGACATCAGCATGCAATGGCTAGGGATTTGCAGAAATGAAATGATGCCCCCTCTGGAATCAAGATGTCACATTCACTTGGCTGCTTAGTAACTGATTTATAACAAAAAGGCCCTTCTTTAGCCAGGTACACTGGGATGCCCAGGCAACTGCACTTACACACTGAGTATCCATTTCTACCCAAATCTGAGGGGAAGTGCTAGGGTCATGTGTCCAGACATCCCATCAATTACTGCAAGTACTAGGCAAGTGCATGAGAACAGTAGATCCTCAAGCTCTCCAACCCCGTCCTGTCAACAGCGAAGTCTTGACCTGCAGTCCTAGAATGTCATCTCATTGTCGTGCAGATCACGGACAAAACTGGGTTCTTTTCTTTTTGAGACAGGTCTCTAGGTCTGACCTAGAACTCAATGATCCTTCTGTCTCTACCAGAATAATACAGTAGTTCACTTATAGAAATTGTTTCAGCCCAATGTTTGTGTTCATGCACAAAAATGCCAAAACAAAAAACAAAAAAACAAAAACCCAACAAATATTAACAGTCTAAATGTTCATGAGTAGTGAGATATTAAGTAAGCAACAGCTCGTCCATTCAGAAGACTGAGACAGGTACGGTTAATACACAACAGCTCGTCCATTCAGAAGACTGAGACAGGTACGGTTAATACACAACAGCTCGTCCATTCAGAAGACTAGCTGTGGATGCGTGCTTGTATTTCATCTTCAAACATGTTTCAGAATACATATCCCATTTTTACTTTTCAAAATTAAGCATGCATGAACACATGCACATTCACAAACAGACTTTGCTGTTATGCAAGACTATAAAATTGTGCAAACCAGAAGTCATAGCACACACCAGAATTCTATGATGGTAAGAGACCAAGGTACATGAACCCCAAGATTAAGGCCAGCTTTGGCTAAATAATTGTTGAGGTTTTGTCTTTTACTGTTGATTGTAATGTTAAGTGGTGGCCTCCCAGATCTGGAGTCTGCATGTACCTTCTTGAACCCTGCCCCCAGTTAATTCTGATTGGTAAATAAAGATGCCAGCAGCCAATAACTGGGGAAAGTTTCCTGGGCTAGAGGCCATGAGGAAAAAGAGAGAGGGAGAGCAGCCATAGGATAAAGAAGCTAGAAGGGTCACCGTGACCTCTGGGCCAAGAGAACATGGCCTAGCCGGTGGCCTGGTTGGAGCTAAGAGCAGCCCAGATGAAGCCTAGTAAGTAATGACTTGGGTTGTCAGGGGGAAAGCAGATTCTACCGGCACGGAGGCTAGGCAGCCACCCTGCTCTTGCGCTGCTTAAGGAGGATTTCAAACTAGCAGGCTTTCATCTGGGAACATAAACGGTCTAAGGCGGGAAGGAACCCCCACATCAGGACTTTTTAAAAATATTTTTTTAGTACAAATGAAACCCTGCTTAAACAGTACACAAATGTCCAGGCAGTCTGAACTACAAAGAACCTCCATAATCGACAGGAACTACGATTGACCTGTGACCCTCCATTACCAGAAGAGCATTGCTCTGCAGTGTGCTTGATGTTGGGTGAGCACTTCTCTCTCCAGACTCACCATTTTTGTCAGCTTCATGGGACATTGTCACTAGAAAATAAGCGGCACACCTACACTCTGCTGTCCAGGAACGAAATGAGTCAAATATAGATAGCAAACTTTGAAAGAAATGACATCACTAATGTCTGGGCGTGGGACACATTACAAAGTAGTTGGTGGACAAAGGAGCAGTGAAGTTTGCCACTGAAATTTGGACTGTGTTCTTAGAGACTGGCATCATTTACACCACCAGAGCTGAAATCGTGTGTATCAGAACTGTCCCTAGCAAGGAAAACCAGGGAGGCATTAGGGCACAGCAAAGTACTGAGTGTGTGCAGAGGAACTGGTCTTCAAGCCCTGAGTGTTTGTGTGGCCTTCAGCACAGAGGGATAAAGTAGAAGGGCTTTTTCCCACGGGCACAGGGTCCACCTGCGCTCCCACAAAAGAACCAGATGTAATGGAGGAATGGTGTGAGAAACATGAGCAAGGGCTTGTTGTGGGGAGTAACGGCCTGGTAATGGATGCATGCAGAAAACCTGAAATGAGAATCAACCTGCCTACGACAATGCCACAGCCACGTCACAAAAGGATGGCCCTGAGCTGGTCTCTGTCTCCAGCAGCCAGACTTCCTGTCTGAACAGCTGGATCTACATGGATTAGTGCTGTTCAGAATTACCTTACGATTAAACAAGAAAAGTGCTTAAGAACTGAGACGGCTCAAAACACTGAGTTTTCTGACAGGAAATGTCTTTGGCCTGCTAAAGTTTGTCCAGCCATTTACCACATTAGGTAGGAGGTGGAGCCAGCCAATCTCATGGTCTGAACCATTAGAGCTTCGGAACACATAAGGACAAGAGTGTTTAGTTTAATCTCAAAATGTAATTGGTTATTTATGCCTTAAGACTTCATAAGATATGTTTTTATTATATTTGTGTATGTGTGGTAGGCATGTGTGAATGCATGCATGCTTGCACGTGTGAGGTGGTATGGATGTGTAAGTGCATGTCCTCACAGTGTGGGGGTTTATATGTACACATGACTGGGGCTTCCGTGTACGCATGTGGGAGTGTATGTGTGTAGGTCAGGTTGACGTAGGGTGTCTACCTTAGTCACACTTCACTTTACAAGCAGAGAGTCTCACTGGGTAGCACTTGGCATTGGCTAGTATAGCCAAGCAGTGTGCTCTGCCTTCTCTGTCTCCCAGGTGCTGGGATTACAGGTTGGCCACAACACCCACTTGGCGTTTGTGTGAGTGTTGGGATGAGAACTCCAGGCTTCGCTTGCACGGTGAGCACTGTACCTGCTGAGCCAGCTCCAAGCCAGCGTGCAAGGTTCTTTGTAGAATGATACCCAAGTATTACTCTTAGAATTTTAATAGGACTTGGAATTATTTTTAGTACATTTTGTATACAAAGTGAAGTCTTGTTAATAGAGGTAATTTGGTGTAATCCCAACCTCTAGGTAGTTCAGTTTATCTCATGTATAAGATACACGAATGTATTACCCAATAAGAAACTTCAGACAGACAGACCTTAAGAAGTGAGGCACTCGAAGTGGTGGCACACGCCTTTAATCCCAGCACTTGGGAGGCAGAGGCAAGCGGATTTCTGAGTTCGAGGCCAGCCTGGTCTACAGAGTGAGTTCCAGGATAGCCAGGGCTATACAGAGAAACCTACATATATAGTACACCACTTTAAAACAACAACAAAAATAAAATCAGTCAGTCCAAAGGAGTCAGTTTAGTAAGTAGCTGACATCTAATCAAATGGCAAAACTCGATTTTAAAAGGATTGTGAGTTACTTTCACTTCAGTGGAGAGAAGCAAGCAGATCACATTGCTGTACAATGTGTGTATGGTCACTCCCCTTATAGAAGAATACTTTTATAAGAAGACCCTGCACTGCCAAAGCAGAGAGGGTCCCTGAGGAAGACTGAGCGCCGCTGTAACCTCACCAACATGTGAGAAGCACCCGTTTTCCCTAGTGTTTATGATCTGAATTTGAAAAGAATCACCCATTGAATAATTTCTCCCTGTATAAATTGAAATTGTCCTATATTTAACATTTCATCTGAAATGCCATCTTAACCGAATCCCTTATTAGAATACACAAGATAAGAAGAATAAATATTTACAGTGTAGTTTATCTCCCCATCCTGGAAATGGAAACACAATGGTTTAGTCATGTTCAGGAAGCTGACAGGACCTCGGAATCCCAAGTATTGCCCGGAGGCTGATGGTCGTGTCCTCCTTAAGTGGCACACCCGCATCAGCCCTGCAGAAACTCAAAGAGGAAGAAGCAGCGGTTTCTACCTAACCCCGAGGAAGAGCTGAGCGGTGTCCCCATGGCCAAGAGCCTCCTTTGCTGTTCTTGCATCTCAGTATTAAACCAGCATCAATAAAACCTCCTGTCTCCAGTGGAAAAACAAAAAGCAAAACCAAGTATCACCCCAAAAATGTTGAGGTGTCTCAGTGCCCGCATGGTTACTACTTTAACACAGTGTGAGTGCTCACACTGTGTTAGATGCTTGTGATTTTTGTGTGAGATCTGAATTCTATTTCTAGTCCAGAGAGAAGTTGGAGCTTTATGAAGCATGCTGAATTCACATATTAATTCTATCACTTTCGGTGTTGTCTTGGTGTTTTCTACCATCTGTACAGAAATGTTTACTTCTCCCAGTTTGGATGCTTTTTATTTCTTTTCCATGCCTACTTGCTCTGGCTAAGATTCTCCACACTGTGTCGGGTAGAATTGCTTTTAGAAAAAAAAAAATGTCTTTCATTATTGAACATAATGTTAGTTGTAAATATCATGCAGATCATTGATCATATTGGGATACATTCCTTCTATACCACGTTTGTTGAGCATTTTTATCTTAAAAAGATGTCAGAATTTTTTTTTATAGTACCTAAGTCTCCATTGGCAAATACATGCATTGAAAATGCGGTGTGTTCATACGAGGAAATAAATAGTATCTGACTTTTGAAAAGAAGGAAATGCTGGCAAAGTAAAATATGCCAGATGCTGAAAAACAAAGGCTGTGTGGCCTTACTTAGGTGGCAGCGAAAATAGCCAGAGTAAAGCTTGCCTAGCACGCAAAGCCCTGGGTTTGAGTTTTAGTCCCAGGAAGAGGAGGAATCGTCGGCAAACACACTGATACATGAGCAGGATGGTAGGTACCATGTTCTAGAGGGAGAGTTGGTTCTGGAAACCTAATGAATGACATATCACTGCACTATCCACTTGAAATTGGCAAGAAAATAGATTCAAAGTGTTCTCACCACGAACATAAAGACTAGTGATTGGGGGCTGGTGAGATGGCTCAGTGGGGAAGAACACCGACTGCTCTTCGGAAGGTCATGAGTTCAAATCCCAGCAACCACATGGTGGCTCACAACCACCCATAATGAGATCTGACGCCCTCTTCTGGTGCGTCTGAAGACAGCTACAGTGTACTTACATATAATAAATAAATAAATCTTAAAAAAAAAAAAAGACTAGTGATCGTGTTCACTAGCTTGCCTGTGGTGATGTCTTCACAGTGTCTGTGTACAGCAAATAGATCTTAACTTAGCTGTGATGGTGAATTGCCAAGTTGGCACAGGATAGAGCTAACCAGGCAGGGAGGTCTCCTCCAGGGGTTGTCCAGATCATGTGAGCCTGTGGGACTGTCTGTAGAGTTTATTATGTTAACTAAGGTGGGAAGTTGGAGGATACCACTGTGGGAGGCACCATTCCCCAGTCAGGGGCTCCTGAACTGCATGAGTGGAGACAGCTAGCTGAGCACCAGCATGCATGCATTAACTTATGTCTCCCTTGTGCTTGATTCTGGATGTGGTGTGACAATGCTTGATTCTGGATGTGGTGTGACAATGCTTGATTCTGGATGTGGTGTGACAATGCTTGATTTTGGATGTGGTGTGACAATGCTTGATTCTGGATATGGTGTGACAATGCTTGATTCTGGGTGTGGTGTGACAAGCCATGTCAAGCTTCTACCTGTGTGACTTTCCAAAAATCAATAGGGCAATGGCCTATGATGCTCAATTAGTAGAAATACTTTCTTTCCTACATTGTTTTTTTTTTTTTCAGGGTATTTTATCATAGCAGCGGGAAAAGAAACTTAGATGTATACAAAATAATATACAAAATAAAGACATTTAAGTTCAATGTAAAGTAAATTTTTATTCAATAACAAAAAGATGCTTTTCAGAGGTTTATGTACCTAACACATTTATTTATTTTTCTTTATATCCTGGCAAATTTCCAATGCTAGCCAAGCCTGCCAGCAAACAAAGTTAATTTATTAATCCCTTAGGATTAAAGATTAAAACAACCAGATTAAATATTAAAGCAAGAGAGGTGCAGAGGTGGTGGGGAGAATCAGGAAGAAGGTAGGAGGAGGCATGAAGGCTTGAATACAATCAAAATGCATTTATGAAACTCTCATAAAATGAATAATTGTCTAAAGATTGCAACAATGACGTCAAATTGTGCTCTGTAATGCCTTGATTTTCTCTGACCTCCGACACTGTCAAATGCAGACACGTCTAATCCTCCCCCGGGGACGAGCAGGTACCTTCCTCTTTACCTAGTCAGTTCATTGAGACTTTTCATTTTGAAAGCACTGTGTTCATGTATGGGAACACAAGGCAGAGAAAGGGCTAGGGAGAACCCTCGGCCCACTCCTTCCCACGCCTGCCTACCTTTTAAGATTCTCATCCAGCCTTGGGCCCTGAAAGACGAGTATTTCCCTTAATGGAGTTTATTGTCCTGAAGTCTGGGGACATCTTTATAGCTCTTGTTTTGGTGGCTTCTGCTGCCATTTGTTTTATGGAAGGAAGTCCAACAATGGTGTCCACTTTGGGAAATTCCTGATTTTATTTACTGTAGGGCAAGGAGTGGACACAGACAGTGGTAAATAGGGGTGGGGCCTGAGTACACTCTGTTGCCTGGTGCACACTCTGTTCACTTGTGTTTAAAAGTGCTCTTGGCATTTCTCTATCTCTGTGGAAGCACCAGCCACTTCCTTAAAGGCTCAGATGCTCACCTAAACCATGAAGAGCAGGAGCCAACTTCCACACGGGAGTTTTGGAATCAGGGTTTGTACCTAGTCACACACACCAGGCACTGTGACACGGCTTATGTTTTGACAAGACTTCACAACGAACTACAGGCTTTCAAGAATAAAGCAAAATGATGGTTTTGCTCCAAGTCCTGATGATGCTCTGGACACCCGGTTCACTCAGTTACCCACGAATAGTTGCTGCCTTCTTCCTGGTCCCTCCGGTGCTCAGGGAGCTGGATTCTGTGGGAAACAGAACAATGGCCTTTCAAGGATGTCCTCAGCCTGATGTCCTGGGACCTGCTAGTACATTATTGTTCATAATGACAGTGTTTGGCAGATATGGTTAAATGGCTTGAGGTGGGAGAGATGATTCTAGATATCACGGTTCCTTCAAGAATGGTAGCCACAGAAGCAGAGGTTGGTGTGAAGCTAATGCCGGAAGGGGGCCTCAAGCCATGGGATGGGAAACTGGAGAAGACCAGGGAGTCTGTGGCAGGCTCATGACTGTCGACATCGCGATGTCAGTTCCCTTGGGACCATTTGGACTTGTGCGCTCCATAACTAAGAATAAATGGGTTGTCCTGAATCACTGTTTCATGACTATTTGTCAGAGTGGTGTGGAAAACTAATAAAAATGGGATGTTCTGGAAGGGAAGGCTGGGTGTGGCATGCCTGTGATCTGTTCCAGCTCTGGGGAGGATGAGGCAGGAGGATCACAGGTTTGAGGAGTGCCTGGACTACATAATGAGATTGAAACAACAACTTGTTCCAGAATGAAAGAGAGAGAGAGAGAAAGAGACAGAGACAGACAGACAGACAGACAGAGACAGAGAGGGGGGGAGGGAGAGAGAGATTGAGATTAATGTATGAAAGAAGCCAGTTGGAAGAGAGACAAGGCTACATGTGAGGGACAGACTATGTAGAAAAAAAACTCGCTAAAATGCAAAAACAATATACAGATACTGGAAAAGGTAGGTGGGTGCTATATAAAGGATCCCTAAGGATCTTGACTATCACCCAGAGAATCAAGCCTCATTCTCTGGTCCATGTCCACGCTCGGAAGTCCTTAATCCACTGCCTTTATTTCTACCTCTGTCCACATGTCCTATGACCCAAGAACCCAGAAATCTGAGGTGCCCTTCGGACTGATCCACATCAATGACAGAGGAAGGGAAAGAGAGACAGGCCTCAGAGCCCCCTCCCCTCATCACCAAACTATTATAACAAGGCCGCTCTCCTGGAGGCAGCTGCCAACACTGCAGGTGTTCTGTGGGCCAGCGCTGGGCCTAGGTAGCACTGCTCCTGGGTCACTGATGGTGAAA
>NW_022196904.1:188075640-188081012 GCF_008632895.1 Mastomys coucha
TGCTGCTGTTGTTGTTGCTGTTGTTCCTGCTGCTGTTGTTATTGTTGCTGTTGTTGTTGCTGTTGTTGCTGCTGTTGCTGTTGTTGCTGTTGCTGCTGTTGCTGCTTTTGCTGTTGTTGCTCCTGTTGCTGTTGCTGTTGTTGTTCCTGCTGTTGCTGTTGCTGTTGTTGTTGTTCCTGCTGTTGCTGTTGTTGTTCCTGCTGGTGCTGTTGTTGTTCCTGCTGGTGCTGTTGCTGTTGTAGCTGTTGCTGCTGTTGTTGAAACATAGTCTGGAATCCATTGTGTAGTCCCAACTATGCCTAAACTTACAGTGAGCTCAGGTCTGCTGGGGCAGCAGGGTTACAGGTTTGAGCCACCTGGTTTAACATTCACATGTTAAGACCCCAGTGCGGCTGTGCTACAATTTGGAAGCTTTGGGAAGAGATTAAGTCTTGGGGATTTCATCTTCACAAATGGAATTAGGGCATGTGTCAAGAGGTTTGGAAAGTCTCCTCTTCCCTCCTGACGAGCCAGGTACCTCACAAGATGTTTATCTTGGAGTCTTTAGATTGTGAGCAATGCATTTCTGTCATTTCTAAGTAACTCAGTCTAGGGTGTTTTGCTACGCCAGCATGAACAGTCAAAGAATTGGCAGGATTGGGCTTAGAACCCAGGCATCTGGAAAGCCCTGGGCTCTTCACTGGCAGCAACAGCAGCCAGACTTATCCATTTCTCCTAAGGTATCTGAAAGGCTGTTCAGAAACTTCAGGGCAATTTTCTCACCCTGCACAGCTCAAGAACTGTGGGGAATGATGTCCTTTCATCTGCTGTTTGCAGTCTTAAGACTAATAAAATGTGCTTGTGCCCATAACAAAATGCCCTTGCTTCTCATGAGAGTCAGCCTGGTATTTACTTATGGTTTAGAGCTGGCACGGCAGGAGGCATCCTGTCACCTGGTTTTTTCCTAGGAAAATTGGTATAGAGCACAGAGACCTTTTCAGATTCTCACACTGGCCCTGATGAGTCAGTCTTTGCCCTTTCTCAGAAATCCCTGGGTAGCAGCTCCTGTTCTTCCGTCTCCAGCCCAGCCCTGTCGTAAGGGGCACGGTGAGTTTCACTGTCTCTGCAGCATCCCCATAAGCAAAAGCTGGCATTGTTCTGACTACCAAGGAGGAAACTGAACCCAAGAGGGGGCAAGGACATGCCCAGCATCACCTTGTCACCAGTCCTGAGGTGGCTATTGCTTCTTCGTGGATGACCAAACCCTTCAGTGAAGTATCATCAATAGAGAGCCTAGTCTGCTTTTTTAAAGATAGAGATGGACTATAAAAAGACCATAAGAGACAGTGTCAAAATTACATAAGAGGCCAACTCAAACATTTCAGTCCATAAAAGGACAAATGACACATTAATTACAAATGTTATTTTTCCATGTAAGCAAGCTCCAGGTCTCTCTCTTCCTCTAGCAATTCTTTATTGATTGCTAGAGGCAAAACTTAATGAAAGTGAGTTTTCTTCAAAGCAGCTCTAAAAGGACTTTCTTGGCGTCCCCCATCCTCTCTGGCTCGTACTGGCTTTCTGCCTCCTCTTCTGCGGGGGGGGGGGGGGGTCCCTGAGCCCTGAGGGGGGGACTTTGCTGGAGACATCCTATTTAGGGCTGAGTGCACCAAGGTTTCTCTTTGCATAATGTCTGAGAGCCTCTGTATGTTGCCATCTGCTGCAGGAGGAAGCATCTCGGATGATGGCAGGGCACTCACTGATCTATGAGTACAGCAGGCTGATGATTCAGCTCTTACAAGCACTTGCTCTTGCAGACAATCCCATGTTGACTCTCCACATTCAGTGAGGTGGTTTATAATAACCTGTTACCTCCAGCTCCAGGGACCCACCACCCTATTTGGCCTCCTCATGCAAATGCACTCATGTGCACCTACCCACTCGTAGGCACATATGCACAGTTAAAAATAAAACAATATTCATTTTAAAATAGGCCTTCAGAAGTAGATTTCCAATAGAGTTAGAAGCCATATCCAGCTCTTAAAGTCACCAACTGTCTCCGCCTAAGAAACAAACATCAGACTCGCAATCAAGCCAGTCGTCTTCAACGTCTGCAGCCAGCATTTAGCTCTGTTTGCCATCCAAATGGATCCTTCCTTTGATGTCCCTTTCTTCCACATGTGCATGTACAACATAACTTAATTTGAGGCCTCATTGGCCTGGTTTTTAAAACTAACCCAGCAACACAGCCTCAGTCTGCATGGGGACTAGGCACTAGAAAGGTGCTCTCCTGTGTGTTGTGGATTTGGCAACATTGTATCTAAAACCTGGCGTCTGCCACAGTCTTGTTACAATTACTGGGAGTTGAAAGGGCGGGCTGCTCTCTCATTTGGAGGAGGCAGGCTGGTTTTCTGCAGGCTTTTGCCAGGCGGAGCTCTCCTTTAGCCTGGCTTTGAGAAGGAAAAGAAGGAGGAGCTCGCTGGAGAACCATAGGAAGCAAACACATCATTTGGGCAGCTCCAGGGTTCGGCACATTTGCCTGCTGACAGACTTTGCGTCCAGGGCTTAGAGGTGGAAGAAATGGGCGTGAGGAAGAGAGAGGAGCAGCTTAAGCCAGGAAGAGCTTGAAACCTTATTTATTCAAGGAGGTCCCTAGGAGAACTGAGAAAGAAGCAAGGTTTAGATGTTCTAGGGGCTCTGAGACTTAAGGCCCACGACTCCAGGCCTGTCAGACGGCCCAAGGGAAGCACACAGTCCTACCTCCAGAGGCTGGACAGTGCAGAGCTGTGGCATACACACTGGAAGCAGCCAAAGAAAGACTCAGGACTGAGAGGAGGGCACCCAGAGTTCAGAAGGCTGAGTTCATGGCCAGAGAACAGTGAAGAGATCCTGGGAATACGAAACCTCCTCCAGGGATCCCATCTACAGACCACAGAGGACGTTCCCCCTCGCTTTCAGTGAGATATAAATCCAAATGGCTTCACAAAGCAGTGTGTGTGTGTGTGTGTGTGTGTGTGTTTTGGTGCATGTGTGTGTGTGTGTGTGTGTGTGTGCGTGTGTGTTTTGGTGCATGTGTGCCGCATTTGTGTGTTGGCCAGGCATCTGTCTTGGGCATTGCTCCTGAGAAGCAGTTCCACCTTGCTTATTTGAGATAGGAGCACCTCGTGACCTTAGAACTCACCAAACAAGCCAGGCTAGCTGGCCAAGGAGCCCCAGAGAGCCACCTGTCTCTGCTGCCTCAGCCCTGAGATCCCAAGTTCATTTTCCCCACTCCCCACCCAGCCGCTGCACTTAGCTCTTTTATGTGGGATTTGGGGCTTGAACTCAGCTCCTCCATCATACGCAGACTCACAGCAAGCATTTTATGGACTAGGTTTTCTTCTCAGCCTATAGTTTTGTTTTGTTTTTGTTTTTTTAATGTCAGAGAATCCATAAAGCCTCTGAAGTCATGGTAGAATTACTGCAGGTTACCATCAAAGAAACCTATGTATTTATTGAAGCAGTGGCCTTCAACATCCCACAGTCAGAACAATGTCCTCATTGCCTCGATAAGAATTGAAACCTCCCAGAGAGGCAGCGCCCAGACCCTTTACTATGCACACAGCTCACAGTTGCTTTTTCTTTTTTTTCTTTTCTTTTTTCCTTTTTTGACTTCTCTTTTTCTGGAATCCTCCCCAGTCTCACTGCCAAGGCGAGGTTTACAGAGTGGGAACTATATGAAAGTCACAAAATCACTTGCTTCTTGATTTTTCTCTCTTTGTTCCTTTCAGTTAAGTCAATTTCCCACTTCAAGGAAAACTTTGACAACCCCTCATAAGCGCACATATTCTGTGACAGGTCTATGATTATAGTTAAGCAGTCTTGTCAGCAGACGCACACTCCAGCCTTTCTGTTTCCCTTGATTCTGAAGAGGGCCACGAACTCCCGAATATTCTAATAAGCGCTTTCTACACCTCGAGAAAGGGGGAAGGAATGGCTGGTACCTGGAAGGGGGTTTGCACGGAAGAAAATGAAAAAAAAAAAGCGCATATGCACGCACCAAGCTGAGCCACACAAAATTAATTTCCCAGAGAAACTAAAGCAGAGAGAGAGCCACTGGTCCAGTCAGTCAGGTGGAGAGATGACATGGGCCAGAGATGAAGGTTTAGCGGGCCACAGGGGCCTGAAGTACAGACTTCAGTCTGGAATCTCTGGAACATAGCATCTATGCACGCAGCAGGGAAGTTGATTTCCTCTGCCTTTAGAGAAGACCCTAGTAAGAATCACTCATTTCCGTGAGTGGCAGGACATCAAACAAATTACGTATAATCTTTTTCCGGAAGTGGGCGGGCCCAGGCCGCCTTACCACCTAGCTCCACGGGTATAGAAAGCGCTTCTCCATCGAGCTGCTACTGTTAACAGTCTACAAGACATCTAGTGGTTGCCCAAATTGCAGACTTTGTTCTCATGCTTCATGGCCAATAACCCACTGAGGGACTCCGCTCCTTCACAGGGAAAGCAAGTGCCTTGTCACAGAGCAGGTCGTGAGGTAGCTCACCACCTGGCACACTCCCTGATGCAGACTGGAGAATACCATCCACAGGGCGATGAAGGAAAGCTCTGGTCAACTGCTTTCAGATCACTTCCGAACTTTATTTTACATAAAACTAATCAAGACGTGCATTCAGAGCAGTGCCTTGGGGTTTCCTATTGGGAAATCCAGAGGCACTCACCTTGTGTCTCTTGATGATTTGATTTGTAGAATAAACTTCAGGTCCAGGAGACTTGTTTCGAAAGAGGAGACTCCCCTAGTAGGAAGGAGCACGTTCCAGTCCTTATTCCCAGAAACGACCTCTTCATTGCCTTGTTCCAAGGACTCGGGGTCTTTCAGTTTTATAGGTGTTTGCTATACTGTTGATGTTCAACATGTGTTTGATTGGGCAACACAGTTTTCTTGAAGGAAAATGTCTGTTCATAACAGATCTAGTCTAAACTTTCCTATTATACCTGGAGTGTACATATAACGTAACATAGATCCCGGAAAGGCAGAGTCTCTGACGAGCATCTGTGATAGCTATAAGGTTGCATGGAGGCCACACAGGTAAGGCTAGCAAGATGGAGGAAGTCCCAAGTGACTTCAGAACATGCCTTGCAAGCTCCTCAACTCTGCTTAAGCTTGTCCATGATTGCATGGGGCTGTTTGTCCTCAAACACAGAGCGGGGGAGGTGTTTTCACTAAAAAAAAAAAAGTGTTCTCTTTATTTTTCTTTCTGAACTGTTGGGGAAAGGAAACGGGTTCCTTTATCAGTGAAAAGGAACTGCAGTGACCTCGGACTCCAGTGTGTGAAGCAGAACTGCAGTGACCTCAGACTCCAGTGTGTGAAACAGAACTGCAGTGACCTCAGACTCCAGTGTGT
>NW_022196904.1:188081041-188104320 GCF_008632895.1 Mastomys coucha
TGACCTCAGACTCCAGTGTGTGAAACAGAACTGCAGTGACCTCAGACTCCAGTGTGTGAGCTTTACAGTTCTGCAGTGACCTCGGACTCCAGTGTGTGAAGCAGAACCGCAGTGACCTCGGACTCCAGTGTGTGAGCTTTACGGAACTGCAGTGACCTCAGACTCCAGTGTGTGAAGCAGAACTGCAGTGACCTCAAACTCCAGTGTGTGAGCTTTACGGAACTGCAGTGACCTCAGACTCCAGTGTGTGAGCTTTACAGATCTGCAGTGACCTCGGACTCCAGTGTGTGAGCTTTACGGATCTGCAGTGACCTCAGACTCCAGTGTGTGAGCTTTACAGATCTTCAGTGACCTCGGACTCCAGCGTGTGAGCTTTACGTGTTTAGGTCCTAGCCCTTGAGCTCTGGGCTAGCAGAGTACATGCTAGGGCAAGGGATGGTGAGGAGGAAAGAGCCATCTGACTGCCCATCTCCCTGAGGCCTTACCCTGCCTCTCCTCTGGCACTCTCCTGAGGCCCCAGTGGGGAGGAAGGGCTCCTAAGCATTTTCTTAGTCCTCCCACTTAGCTCAGGGTGCAGTGTTCCTCCCCCTCACAAAGCTCCATCCGTATTCAGCATCCCATGGAAGTATGTGATTCAAGTGACTGGTAAGGATATAGCCACTATATGGCTGAATGGATGCACTGGAACGGGAGACTCAATCCATCTGAGGTATTGAATAAAGCCATGGATAAAATCTGAATTCAAAAGCCCTGCCTGTGTGTGGCCCATCACCCAGTTCTCCCTGAATAACATCCAGGACACATGAACTAAAAAGAGAATAGAATATTTTAAGTTAGAGTTATTTAAAAATTCAGGATGTCCAGTCGCTGAATATATAGTTCACCAACTTTTCAAAGTTTATAGGTCAGTAGATAGCCCACACTTATTGAGCTTCCTGCTTTCCCTCTGCCAACAATGATCTTTCTAGTTCTTCAATGGAGAAGAACTTTGTAGCTTTGCTCAAGGGGGGTTACTGCAGTGAAGGGTGTGGGTTTGAGACTGTTTATTTGCATTCATGCTTTACCTCTCCCATTAGACTATCATTTCACTGGTAGCTAGGATCTTGTCCTAATAATTTCTGTGTCCTTTAGAGATACCATCATACATAGTGATGTTTCTATAGCTGTCTGCTCAATGAGTATGGGATGGAAGGGTGGACAGGTATATCCTGCTTTTCTTTCTGTTGCTGCCATAAAACTTTATGACTAAAGGTAATTTGACAATGAAGGGGTTTATTTGGCTTATGGTTGCAGCTAACAGTCTGCGATTATGGGGGAGTCAAGGTGAGAACTTGAAGTAGCTGGTCACATCCACAGTAAAGAGCAGAGAGAATGAATGCATAGATGTCTACTTGTGCTCAGCCCGAATTCTACATGTACACAGCCCAGGATCCCTGCCTAGGGAATGGTGCCACCTATAGTGGGCTAGGTCTTCTCACTTCAATTAATATAATTAAGACAATTCCCCAGAGACAATGCCCACAGACCAACCTAATCTTGACAACCCCTCATTGAACTCTCTTCCTAAGTGGTTTTACATTGTATCGAACTGACAACTAAAACTAATTGTCACAGATGTGCAAGCAGATGGGTGGGTAGGGAGGATGGAAGGATGGGTGACCAGTTGGATAGTTCCACCCTACCGGAACCCACAACTTAAACTAAAGGTAATGTAAGGCTGAGATGTATGGAACAGACTTAAGCCTATGGAGAAGACAGTGGAGAGGGATGGAGCCCTTTGCACATTTGTTTGGTGTGGGACAGTAGGACAAGGAAGGAACTGGAGAGAGTCTTTGTGCTTAGGCTTCTCAGTCTGTCGAAGGATTGTGTCGGGCTTATCTTTCATGTTCCTTCCATCCAGCAGGATGGACACTGGATCAAAATTATAAATTCTCATGCGAATGTACCCTCCCACAGGAAGAAATTCTTGCTTTTCAAAAGCTCTGCAAATGTGAGCACGCATCCTTTGCCGTGGCACTGAATCTGAAGAACTCCTCTTAGCCTCCCCCTTCTCTGTACAGCTTTGTTGACTCCTCTGTGTGAAGCTGCCAACTTGGATGCACAGAACAGCATGTCCCACAGAGGTCCCGCCACACCCACCCCCTTGTCCTGCTGAGCCTTGACCCCAGCTTCTTATTATAGGGCTAGTACAGCTGTGGGCAGCAGGGACTACTAAAAATCTCCATTTGTGTGGATACACACAGAGTTGTGGTGAAGAAACTGCTCGAGTGCACTCAAGTTCAGGACATGAGTGGGAGAGGAGCAGAGAGATGTTCATCTCTGCCCTGTCACATGGAGGAAGAATGAGGCTCTCACGTACCCAAGCCTGTGTCCTGTAACATTTATCATCTGGGATCAGTCAGTGACTCCACTTGTCCCTTCTCTTACCCATCCCCGGCATTGGCTTCAGAATTAAAGAGAAGATATGTGCTGGTCAGAGACTTGGAGCCTCTGGAGGACCAGGGAGTAAAAGCCTAGCCTTGGGCAGGATGGCTAGCCAGAGCATCTTGGCCCACTATTGGAGGCTCCCTCAGCCTGCTGTCTTACAGCATCCAGGACCACCAGCCCAGAGGTGGCACACCCCATAGTAAGCGGGCCCTCTCCCATCAGTCATCAGTTGAGAAAATGCATCCCAGGACAGTCTTCCCAGGAGCCTTTTCTCAGTTGAGGTTTCCTTTTCCAAGATTTGTGTTATTTTGACAAAAAACTAAGCAGCATACTATGTGAGGGTGAGTACCTATGTCCCTCCCTGAGAATTCACTTACTCTACTCCCCCAAACTGAAGAGAGAGCTCAGTAGAACAACACACAGTCAGTAGAACAGCACACAGTCAGTAGAACAGCACACAGTCATCCTTCTGCTGGGCAGCTGGATCCCTGAAGTTTGTTGGTAATGAAGCACAGCCAACTCTGTGAGCCAGACAAAAGCATCAATAAATGGCTCTCTAGAAACCACACCCAAGGCGGCCTCTGCTGTCCACATATAGGTGCACGTACTTGTGTACCCATACAAACATGCATACACACACACATGAAAATCACAAACTAGGCGTCTCAAAGTCATGCAGACTTATGTTTGGAGACAAGTCTGAAATCAGTCTGAGCAGGACCACACCCTCTTAGAAGGTGCAAAGAAAGAATTTCCCATGACTCTCATTAGTCTCTAGTGGGAAGAAGAGATTCCCCCATTACCCCCTGGTACTTTTGTTGAAGTGTTGTGCATTTATACAACGTTTTGAATATGTCTATCCACCGCTACCTCCCTCCACCGGCCCCCACTGCCCTCTCCATCTTCCTTCTGACCTCATGCCCTCTTTTTCTTAAAAAAACAAAAAAATTGCTGTTCTTGAGTCTGGTTAGTTCTGCCCACATGTGTACGTGGATGTGGGGCCACCCACTGGAGAACGGACAACCTACCAGCATCCAGAACCCCAAAGGACAGTGATTCTCCCTCCTTCAGGACCATCCACCGTCAATAGATCCTTCATGGTGGGTGGGTCTCAGGGGCCCCTCCCACATCCATTCTGGGATGTTGATTGGCTTAATCTTATGCAGGTCTTGTTAGCACAACTTTTTGAAGAGGGGAGAATGGGTTTATCTTTGCATTCTATGACCATGTTGCTCAAGAATGTGATTCTAGATACAATGTAAGGCAGTAATCCCCACAGCTAATCTAAATCATTCATGGACAGTCTGCGCTCTGGAGGCATCTGACCTCTACATCAGCATCACTGGAGATTAAGTAGGAGGCCCAGTTAATGTGGTGTCCCACGAGGCTTCTTTAGACTGGGACATTCTGTGCGCTGTATTACTTTTTTCACAGTCATAAAAATCTTCTCCCATGTATACGAATGGTAGCCACAGGAAAGGGATGTCTCCTATAGGGATTGCTGGAGAGAGCTAGTTCCTCAGAGCATCACCCAAGAATGGCTAAGTTCAATGGCCACCTAGCCACTCTGTGCACCACACACCCAGACCACTGTTCCGCGAACCACACCGACAGCTTTCTCTCTTTCACTAGAAACACTCACACAAATAAACTTAAGAATGTCTTAGAGGCTAAAATATCCCCTCTGTGATCCCCAAATGCGCATGATCAGTCTGGAGCTCAGTATTACGAAGACTGCCCATTGCCATGGCAAATCTATATCCCTATGCACAGAAACCACCTCCTTTTTCATTTTGTCCCTTGCTTGTAGAGGAGAGGCACAGGTGTTTGAGAAAGGGCCAGGCCCTGTCATCAGCCAGGCTTCCTGTGAGGGTTCAGGGAGGAAGCTTCCTTGATTCTCTCCAGTGTTTGTAATGTGAGACTTATCTGGTTGCAGGGAGTTGACCCGTGCTAGTGGGATTTGAGGCTTGGAGCATTCCTTAATATGGCTTTGATGGTAGTGAGAGATTGTAATTAACATTCTAGTTCTCTCCCTTGGGGCTTTCAGCTCTATTTGAACTATGTCTATTCAGCTAGAAATGGTGGCACAAAAACCTTAGTATGGTTTTGCTGCTGGCTCCAGCCTGAGGTAAATGGTACCGAAGTCCATACCATCTGCCGGCCTGGGGACCCCAAGTAGCTGCCAAAGGCCACCAGCCTTTGGTTGACTTAGGCTTGGGAAGAGACCAATTTTTTTTGCAAGTGCACTTCAGGCCACCCCCTGGGCCTGAAAACATTTATCAGGATGGATTTGAAGTCCAAATTAACATCAGATGACTTTAGCAATGTCATACTATCACTTTATATCATAAGATCACTCATTTGTAGATCTGGAAAAGATCCAGTCCTTCTACAAATGCGGAAACTGGCGGACCATGACTCCATGAGGGTCATGGGAGGACACACTGCTGTTGGTAACAGACACAGGGACAGGACCCAGTCCCATCCTCTCCACTACAGCCCATCAGAGTTTCCAGAGTTCTCAAACATTGACAGACTGTGCCGGCGGCCCACCAGCTTCAATCAATATTTACTATCACAAAATTCCAGCAAAACCTAGAGGCCATGGAATCTGTATTTGTGTGATTTCGCCTGTGTGGTTGGAAAAAGGTGAATTTTTCTACACGATGGAGGCTGTCTGTTGACTCAAGCCAGCCACGAGGAAGCGTGTTTTGTACTTTTCCTAGAGTTCCACTCCATAAACATCCCTCCCGTTTCTTCCATTTCGTCACCCTGAGAAAAGAGCTACATGACAAACATTGCTGGTCCCCTGAGGCACGCCGACTTGGGGTACCAGAGTTAGACTAAGGGCTCTCTAGCATTTAGTCCTGGGGGCTCCAGTTAATGCCACCATTGAACCCAGACCTAGTAAAGCTGCCTTTAAGTTCTGATCTGGTGAGTCTCTCTCTACCTCCTCCAGAAAGGTTAGCTCCTGTCATGGCCTGCAGAGGCCGGGAGGGATTTAAGGGGCTCGCTCCTGTACTGGGTTCGTATTCTAAGTAGTACAGACCTCTCCGTCATTTGTCCTTGTTCTGAGGGGTAGCTTCCATGGTGTTTGCTGGAGACTGTCCTGGCTTCTGCCCCTCTGCACCTTTGTCTAGAATAGACTTCCTGATGTTCCTGCCTGTCCCTCCTTTCAGGACCTGTGAGTCTTTGGTTAGGCATCCTCATACCCCTGTACCGGCTTGGGCCCGAGTGAAGGGACCAATGGTTCTAATTCTGGATGGTGTGCATGCGGATCCCCAAGCTAGTGTCCCACTGGGATAGGGGACACCAGACAGAACAGTTCTATGGATCACAGTCTCAGCTGGATCTCCTGCACTCCCTGACTTCTCCTTCAGCCTGGCTCTGGAACAAGGGTACCCTGTCTTGCCCAAATACAGGGGCCTAGCTAGATTTAAGCTTTGTAGCTGCTACACGGTCACAAACACAGCAACACATGCACGGTTGTCCAGGATGTTTTATGAGAGACATGGGGGACAGAGCAACGAATTTCATCATTAGGAAAGAAGGCTGCTGGGACTCAAAAGGAAATATGATTATCTACTTGTATCTTTAAAGCAACTTTGAATGGGAATTGAAATGTCCCCACTCATTCCAGGAAGATAGAATTTTGAAAATCTTTACACATCGATGGGCCATCCTGGCACCACTGACAATGCCACCGAAATTTGGAAGCTCATTGGCCAGAGCAAGACAGACTTCTGAGGACCTATTTTTTTCTTGAAGCACGAGTGTGTTTCTTGTTAAAAGCTCTAAATCTGGTAGCATAATGAGTAGCCTCCGTTTCTATTTAAGTTTTGTTGATCAAAAAACTACGGGTTCATGATTTGTCCCCTTGACAATTTCCAAGAGCACGTGTGTTCATTACTCAGCGCTCTGCTGAACCTCACCCAGGCCTCATCCATGCCCGGAACTCAGGCTCTCTCCTGGAGCCCTGAGAAAGGTCACTCAGGGAGAGCAGTGGGAATAGGCTAATGAACCCTTGGTGGACAGGGCAGACTGAGCAGGACCAGAACACTCAGGCCCCTAGAGGCCCTCCCTGCAACATGAAAGCTCTCTCTTTGCTGACTTTGTGGTAGGAACCATGCACACAGTTGGGGTGTGATTGGATTCATGTGCAACGATACACAGCATGACTGCCCCCACAAGGAACTGGTGGAAGGGGGGAGGCAGCAGGAGAGAGAGGAAGGAAGAGGCAGGCAGAGGTGTGACCTGGAACACAATCACACTTCATGGAGTTTCAGTAGCACTTTCACTTCTAAGTATCTCGGGGAATCTCACATGAGGACCAGGTAGAGACCCTGTCCGTGGTAGTGTTTCTGGGAAACAGACTTCAAAATAGGCTGTTGGGGTTTTGGTTTGCTTTGCTTTTGGTGTGTGTGTGTGTGTGTGTGTGTGTGTGTGTGTGTGTGTGTGTGTGTGTGTGTTTATGCACACACTTTGGTGGTCGGAGGACAGCCTTGGGTATGGCCCCTCCAGCATCCTTCATTCACCTTAGGCTAGGCTGTCTGGCTCCTGAGCCCCAGAGACCTGCCTGTCACCACCTCCCACTGCTGTGCCTTCTTCTTTAGCCTGGCTTCTGAAAATCAAACTCAGGTCCTTGGGTTCCCACAACAGGTGCTTCACGCACTGAGCCATCTCCCCAGCCTACTGCACTCAATCCACTCCTCAGACATATGCATTCCTACCCTCCTGCACACAGTTCCCTACTCACTTCTAAGGAGTGAGCAGACAGCATCCCTCCTCCAGCCCCTGGGCAGGTCTTAGCTTGGGCCTCCACCACCCACGTCATCTGACCTCCTTAGAAAGAGACTATGCAGCCATGTAGATTATACCTCAACCTGGCTACATTTTTTTTTTCAGGAGTCTCTTTTGCAAAGACCTAATATTTAGGACTGGATTCCTACCAGATGGCACATTCAGTGTATCTCCCATCATGCTTGAGATGACAGAACTCAACATTTCTGATCCTCAAGACCTAGGCATGATGGTACTAGAATGACAGAGGCAGGAGGATGACCAGTTTGGAACTAGCCTGAAATATATGAGAGACTGTCTTAGGGTTTCCATTGTTGCAATGAAACACTGCAGCTAAAAGCAGGCTAGGAAAGAAAGGCTTTTTGGCTTCTATTTCCACCACGAAGGAAGTCAAGACTGGAACTCAAACAGTCAGGAACCTGAAGGCAGGAGCTGATGCAGAGGCCACGGAGGAGTGCTGCTTACTGACTTGCTCCTCATAGCTTGCTCAGCCTGCTTTTTCATAGAACCCAGACCAGCAGCTCAGGGATGATGAGACCCACAGTGAGCTGGGCCCTTCCGCATCAATACTAATTAAGGAAATGCCTTAAAGCTGGATCCTATGGAGGCATTTTCTTAACCAAGATTCCCTCCTCTCAGATGCCTTTAGCTGGGTCAAGTTGCTGTAAAAACCAACCGGTGCCTCTTCAGTGGCCTTGGGTATGATCCCGGGGCACAGGTCTCTCTCCAAGCCTCCGCGTGGAGTACCCACCATCGGACAGCAGCATCTCAACCGCAAAGCACTCAGGCACCCTGCATGTTCGCACCCTGCATGTTCGGAGTGTTTGGAGGCCCCCTGCCAACAGAGAGGCACAGTCGCTTCCCAGCTTGTCTTTCAATCTAGCTGTGCAGCATGGGGCACAGCTCTCTGCCTTTTGCATCTTCCTCTTGAACAGGGAGGTCGATAGGACTCTTCCAGTTTCTTTGGTCCTTCTAGGCCTCTACCCTAGAAAACCCAAGAAAGACTGGATGTCTGCATGCCTGGGCTTCCTTGATCTAAATGCAGCCCTGGCAGCCCGAGGAAACCAGGAGCAGACCTCTGCAAGAAAGGGCCAGCAAGCTCCCTTGGCCTGGGACTGACCCTGAGCGTGAGGACCACTTGCTGAACCCTTTGAAGCTGGGACAGTCCTTCGGGTGGGACAGGAGTCTGGCTGGGAAGGAGTTTTCTTATTGGCAAGCATTTCCTTGCCTCTGGCATCCCTTTCCCCAGGAATTCCCTTTAGCTAAAAGAGAAAGCAAACAAAAACCACCCTTTCTGCACACAGGAGCCTTTTCTCTGACTGCGAGGTCCTGATAAGAGAACCCGTCTGCCAATGGCTGCATCCTGTTCCAGAACCCTGAGCTCCTCTGCCAGGCAAAGCCTTCTTGGCTGGTGATTAATGGGCAGCCTCGGGGTGGGGTGCAGTGTGCTGGATGGCCTTCAGGTGGTGGCTACAAGGTCAACGGTAGGTGAAGTTCTGGAATGGGACGAGAAGTCAAACCCCCGACCAAGCATATAAACTTGTCCAGCCGTGACTAGTTTATGTCTCAGCCCAGTACTCCCTCTCCCTCTGTTTAGGCCTTTCTCCCCATCCCCCTTTTAGGCTTACCCCCCATCCCTACACCCTGTGGTTAGGCACCAAAATTGTAACAACTTCCAGACACGGCCAGGCCAACCTGTGGGACCGACTGAGTGAGTCCAAGAATAGCTATGAACTGCTCAGGTGGAGGCCAGAGGCTGAAGTCAGGCCTCTTCCTCTGTCATTCTTCTCTTAAGTTTTGAGGCAGAGACTCTTACTGAACATTAAGCTCATTAGTTTGGCTTGGCTGGTTGGCCATGAGATCAGAGAGCCCGTCTCCTCTCTCACAGCACTGAGGTTACAGCGCTGGCCATCTCGCCTGGCTTTTAATATATGCGCTAGGGATAGAAACTCGGGTTCGTGCTCAGGTGCAGGCACATCGCCCACTGTTCGATCTGCTCAGCCACCCAGGTCACCCTCTCTATTCTAAGGGACATCTGCTTTGGTGGAGATCTAGCTGAGATGAGTTCTGCTGTGGAGAATTCTCCCATTCCACACAGAGGTCACTGGCCACACGTGACTAGTATGCACCTGAAATGTGGTCAACCCAAACTAAGCCGGGAGAGAGATGCAAAATATGCCCTGGGTCTTAAGGACTTAATGTGGCCCTCCTCCCAAGCAGGTAAAAGAACGCACTAATCATCTTTTCATGAATATGGAAATACTAAAATGTCAAGATGCGTTAGCATCTCCTTTACAAACCCCAGCTCGGATAGTTACCACCAAACTCAGTGCCTGGAACTCATTGATGGGCAGCTGGCTTAGGGATAGCCCAGGTGGGAGCATTTAGGAATGGAATATCATACTCCCATGTGTTGCCATAGCTTGATACTCAAGAGAGATTTCTTAGAGTAGAACTCGGGAGACTTGGACACCAGCATCAACCTTCACAGGGCTTGGAGAAACACATTTCCCTGGACTGAAGTTTTATCATCCATAAACTGGCTCAGAGTCCTTACATCTTTTGTAGTGAACTTCAGCAGCTCCCACGTTCTGCATTGCCTCTTCATTGAGACAAGCTTCCTGGTGTGTATCATAATTAAAAAGCAATAGGCCTAGCAGGATGGTTCAGTGGGTAAAGGTCCCTGCCGTTGGGCCTGACGTGTTGGAAGGAAAGAACCAACTTTTGCAGGCCGTTCTCTGACCTCCACCTGCACACTGTGGCATACAAATACATAAACACAGGCAATTGAAATAAAAAGGAACAATAAAAAAATGTTGAGGGTTTTGTAATAAGCTGTCCCATACTGTAAAGGAGTTTTCTGGCAAGGCTTTTTCTTCCTTTACATTTGGCACTATGAGATCTAAGGAGCAAGGGTCCTCACATAGACTGAGTTTGTAGTAAAAGCGGATCTGGTCCATGCAATCACTCCATCAAAGCTACTTGACACAGTGTCTCTCAGGAACTGAAAGGGTGCTGGGTATGGTGGCCTATGTGCTTAGTTCCAGCACGCAGGAGGCAGAGGCAGAAGGGTCTGAGGCCACGCATGTTCATTCCTTACAGGCTAGGGGCTTAAAGTCCAAAGCATGAGCAGGTATGGACAGCAGTCGTGGACAGGCAGGTGTGGCCCCTCCCACGTGCTTTCCCATTCACTCGAAGCCCCGCTTGCTGCGAGTTTCTGTGTTTTGTATTTGCTGTCTGTGTTTGGATTTGTTTGTTTGTTTTTAATGATTTTACACATATATGTGATATGATGTGATCATATATTCACAGCTGTCCCCCCCACTTCCTCTCTCTCTTCTACTCCTACTAGGCCCCTCCTTTTTTTCAACTAAATCTCCGTCTATTTTTACTTCATTGTATGGTATTGTATGATATTGTATTGTGTCTGCATGTGTGTGCCTATGCCTGCATGTGTGTTTACGTGTGTGTGTGTGTGTGTGTGTGTGTGTGTGTGTGTGTGTACTGGTCTTGTGCAGGTAGCCAAAACTGCTGTGTATTCCTAATTACAGCCCTCCCCCAGCGTGAGGACACTGCTTCACTTTTTCCCCTTCCAGTTTTACCGGCTTTCGCTCCCTTTTGTACAATGTTCCCTGAGCCATGGAGGGAAGATACAGATGTCTTGTTTAGGGCTGAGCACCTGGCAGCTACATCGCATTTCTTCTTATGAGGACATCTGCAGGTGACATTAGAATCACCCTGAAGATCCTCACTTTAATTCAGGTCCTTCTTTAAAAGTTCTTTCTCAAAAGCAGCCACATGGTGATCTACCAGGAGTTAAAGCGTCAATGTGGGAGCCTGAGGGAGGAGCTAATGCAGCCCATAATTCCACCTAGCCTAAGTGATCCCTCATCTGAGAGATGAGGGAGTCATGCAGAAGTTTAGTTAGCCTTAGCGGAAAGCTGCATACAGCAGTGTTGGGAGGGTGCTAATTCTCTGCTGCTTTCCAATAGCACTCAGGGGATGGCAGATTTGAGCACCTGGATCTGAGGCGTTTATTGTGGGTTCCTAGAATGGGGGTGTAGCTCAGTTGCTAACATGCTTACCTAGCAGACGGGAAGCCTTGGGTTTGATTCACAGCACACGTTAAACTGGGAATGGGGTACACACCTGTCTGTAATCCTAGCGCTTGGGTCACGGAGGCAGGAGGTCCAGAAGTTCAAGGTCGTCTATGGCTACATTAAAGTTCTAGACAGTCCTGGGATATAGAGGCGCTGTTGGAGAATGGAGGAGGGGAAGGGCTAGGGCAGGGCCTTTGGAAGGAAGGCTGCCATGCCAAGCTAGAGGAGTCAGAAGGCACCAGAACCCTTTGTCTTGCCGAAGCCCTTGAACTTGGCCCTGTTGATTTGTGGGGCTCCTTGGAAAGTCTCAATACCTGGTAGCTCTCCTTCCTTCATTCTCTGGGTTTTGTTGTTCTTGTGTTTTGTTCTTGGTAAAACGACTCTCGTGCCTGAGATGAGGGAGGTGTCCCTTGTTAACACAGACAGTTTAAATAAAGATAATCTTGGCAAGCAAGCCTCGGAGTTGAAAGAAAAGATAGCCTTTGTTCTCCAAATAAGAATAACCAGAACGGAGTAAACATGCCGTTTCACTGTGCCTACAGGGCCAGAGCGGAGCGGCTCCCCTGTGCCCGCATGCTGCTTTGCCTTAGAGTTGTGGGGGGGCAGGGTACACCCTGTCTGGTTCCCTTCCAGGACACCTTTAAGCCCAGAGCATTCAAATGCAGATGATGAAATAAATCGAATGGGTCCTGCAGAGTTTTCTCTTCCAAAATATGCAGTTCCTGTTGTGAGCAGGCTGCATGGGCCTTCCCTGACCTCTGACCTTCCCTCACACACCCACAGCCTGCCAAGTGCCCTAGAAAAGGACCCAGGGATGAAGGCCAGTCCATGGAAGCTGTCCACGGGCTGTGATGAAGCCTGATTTTCTTATTGAAATGGAGATTTGGGGTCAGAGAGCCAAAAAGAAAAAAAAAATTCACAGAGCCAGAAGGGACTCATCGAAATGCAGGTCCGGGAACAGAGAGGAACACCATTTAACTCTTAATTCAACAGGGGGATGGGACAGCCAGCCATCGGCCTCCCAGAAAGTGTGCCTCTCACAGCACCACTCCCTACTACGCTGAATAGAGTTAATTCGCCTTCTATTTTTAGACTTGGTCCATATTTTGTCCCTTTGTCTTGTTTTCCTGTTATTCCGTCTCTGTCTCTCATGCTGATGTTTAGCACAGCAAGGCGCCTTGAGTCCCTCTTTGGAACAGGACTCACTAACCCCAATGAAGGCGTTCGCAGCCTCTCCTTGGCTGTGCTACAGCCGAAGGAGTCTTTCTTCTTTCTTCTTTCTCCGACTTTGTCCCCAGAAGACTAGACTGTGGGAAAGGGAGCAGCCCGGTCTTACCCGCTTGGAGGCTTAGTTGGCTGTTGGTGAAGGTGAAGCTCAGAGAGCATCCTGCAGATGGCCCGTTACCTGCACCCTGGATAGCTGTCATGTGCTACATGCTGAGGATTTGAATTCACATGCTATCCCCAGGGTTCTCCTGTGGGAAGAGACTGCATTTAGCTTTAGATAGTGGCAGTCAAGTGCTCAGAACAGGATTGGTGCCCTTATAAGACAAACAAGAGAAGCCAGCGTGTGCCCTTTGCTACACAACGACTGTAGAGGGTCGGAATCACATATAGAATCTGTCTGTGCTTTGACCTCGGATGACACGCTAGAACTATGGAAAATGGCTGCTGTGTAGCCCAACTGATGCACCCAGTGATTGCACTGGCCCCAGACTCAGCAGCCATCCCAACACATCTTTCCTCTGAGCTGCCTGGAAAATCATGTTTAAGGACCAGAAGGACTAAACGTGATGGCTCCCAGCAGCTTCCTGCTGGGTCCGGAGACTGGTCCATTGAGCCTTTCTTTCCACTCTCCCTTAATAAGACCAAAGCCCCCAGCAGCACTGCAGACACACCCCAAACTTCAACTATTTTGTTCTGCATAAGTGGAGTTTCATAGGAAGTCCATTTTCCTCCTGTATGGCCTCTGGGGAGCTGACCTTTTCTCTGTCTGCTAATGTTGCATATTCTGTCTGCATCTACAGTGTGTCAGCTCTCTAAATTTATGGTTAATTTACCCCTCCCTCCTCGTTCTCTATCCATTCAATGAAATAAATGATACATCCTATTTTTTAGCTAGACAGGTAGTCCAAGTTGATGACAGTATGTCAATTATGGGACCCTGTCTTGTCCCTCTCAGCTGAGATGGGTAAGACCCACCTGCCAAGCTGGGAAGACGTGGGATTCTAAAGCCCTTGCCGCTGCCCAGATCTTTGCTGCCCACTTAGCAAGCGTGTCACATCTCTCCGAAGCACTTCACACAGTGCAGTGAAGTTAGGATAATTGCTCTGAAATTAATCTGTATGGAAACCTGTGTAAACCGGCATGGCATTTAGATTGTGACAAACATGCTGCCTTACCCCAGCTTCTCCTGGTGTCATCATGTTTTATGGTGCTGAGGTAAGATTCACACACAGGTGGCTTGCCAGACCATCTCATAGACCTTCAAAAGTGCAAACACCGCTTTGACTTGGCAAATGGAATGTGCTCTCTCTTCCTCTGGTGTGTGCAGTGCCACATAGTGAGACAGGGCCCTGAGCACGGTAGGCCATTACTCCCCACTACACCCCTGACCATTTTACTTTTTGCTTTGGGATAAGGGCTCACTAAGTTCCTTTAGTTGAACTTGAACTCCTTTTGTAGTGCAAGCAGGCTTTGAACAAGAAATTCTCCTGCCTTGGCTTCCCTAAAAGCTGGGGTTGCAGGCCTGCACCACTGGGTTCAGCTGGTGGGGTTTCAGGCCTGTACCACCGGGCTCAGCGGATAAGTGATTTTTATAAGTGAGAAGGACAGTGGTTCTGAAAGACCCCCAGAACTGGGGAGATCCTTACTCAAGTCTCGGGATGACGTGACCACCCAATGACTCACGAGAGACCAAACTTGCTGCAATCACATGAGGTTTATTGGGGATACCGGTACCGGGGTCGATCTCGTGACCATGCTGGCCAGAGTTCGATGCCGAACACAAGAAGTGTGGGGGTATTTAAGAGAAAATCCAGAAGCTGGGGGCGGAGAGAGGGTTACCAAGGAAACAGAACATAAACAGTGGAAACTTTCAGAGGGACCCGACCCAAGGTATTCAGTTAGGGAGGGGAACACATTCATTCTAGGAATGTAATCTTCATCTACTGGTCGACAGGGTGGAGAGTCTCATAAACCACTAGACCTTCATTCTTAGTTCCGCCCTCGTTGTGGATCATTCAGGAGGGGCAGGTATCGGGAACCAGAGCCCTGAGGCTCTGAGTTCCTGGAACTGGCTATTTTATATTTCTGGCTGGCTACAGTGGCCCTCCATGTCCTTTTAGGTAAAGGTTATACACCATACATTTGTATTAAATGCCCTCATTTTAAATTCTAAGATTCTCCAGCCTTTCAGTTCTGACTGGCCTCTATTCCTCCATCACCTGTCAGTCACAGGGATGAAGAGAGTTAAGAGGAAAGAGAAGCAGAGACAGCAAACGGCCTGTTAGAAAGAATCCTAGGCCAGGGCTACACTAACCCGCTTGCAGAACCCTTTCATCCGGGGGTCACACTACTGTGGTTCCTTAATCCCACGGTCATCTTCTTCATTCCAGGGCATCCTTAACTTACACTTGTGTTGGCTGTAATTGTGCTGGCTAATATTAACTTGATACAGGCTAAAGTCATCTGAGCGGCGGGACTTAATTGAGAACATTCCTTCATAAGATCCATATAGGTCATTTTCTTAGTGATTCATGACAGAGAGCCCAGTCTATTGTGGGTGATGCCATCCCTGGGCTGGTGGTCCTGTGTTCTATAAGAAAGTAGGCTGAGCAAGCCATGAGGAGCAAGCCAGTGAGCAGCAAGCCATGAGGAGCAAGCCATGAGGAGCAAGCCATGAGGAGCAAGCCAGTGAGCAGCAAGCCATGAGGAGCAAGCCATGAGGAGCAAGCCATGAGGAGCAAGCCATGAGGAGCATGCCACTAGCTCCTATCCCCAAGTCCCTGAGCTGTTTGGGTTCCTGCCTTGACTTCCTTCAAGACAAACAGTGATGTGGAAGCTGAGTAAACCCTTTCCTCCCCAGCTTTCTTTTGGTCATGGAGTTTTACCACAGCAATAGGAATCTTGACTAAGACAACCTCCCAGCCCCTCTGCTATGGTCTTCCCTCAGGACATCCTTTATGTTAGATCTCAGATGGCTCCAGCCCTGGTCTGTTCCTGGTGGTCTCTGCTCCCATGGTGGTAGAGTTACCAAGTCTTCCAGAAGGGAGGACTACAGAGTCCTCACATGTATCAAAGGACAGAAGGGCCTAGAGGGTCTTCAAGTACTGCCTGCCCTTTTATAAGACACCAATCTCTCTCACGAAGGCAGAGCTTTCTGTGCCAATTGCTTCTTCTTACAGTTGTTGGGGGGCTTGAGTTCCAACATGACTTTGGAAGAATTCCTGCACTCTTAATAACTGTAGGAGTTCACAGTCCAGCATCTACCTGGCTCCTCTGAAACAATTGTGCCTAGTCTCAGACTTCCCTAAAGCACTTAGACCAGTCCATGGAGCCAGAGCCCCCCCCCCCCCCGGGACTCTTAACAGGTTTAATGCATAGCTATAACGCTACGGGCTCTATGGAGACCTGGCTGGGTCAGACTGCAGTGGAAGCTGGACAGGACTCCCAGTACATTATCCTGTGTTCCCTTAAGTATCCGTTCAATGTTGTCTGAGCTTCTCCTCATTCTGGGCTCTAAAGGTCATGGGGCAGTATCCAGAGTCATGGAAAGGGACAACTGGAAAGAGACTAGACATCCAATGTGACCTGGAGGCTCCTGGTCAGGTGACTGAAAGTATGCAGGGACTCATGGAAGATCTCTGGGGATCTTCCAGTTGAAACAGGACTGCTGAATGTTCTGGAAAGCACTGACACCCCCACACTGAGGAATGGTCCTGTCCTCATTAGCAATCAGATCTCCCCTTTTACCCCCTTACATACTAGAGAAGCAAGGGGCATCAAACCCAGGAAAAACAGTTCCACACTTACAAACTAAGTTCATCTGGAGATCCCTGCATCCCTCCTGAAATCTCTAAGGCAGAAAAAACAGGCTGTGCTTGACCTGGGAATACGACTCCATGGCTTGGTTCCTTTCCACAGACCCTAAGTACAAGAGGGCAGATGCTATTTCTTACCCTTGAATGGTATTTTGTAGACAGTGGGATTTAATAAGGCCTACGGAATTATGTTTGCAGTACTTTACAAAGGGGATGATGGTGGCTGAAGAAAACACAGATCCAAACAAGTGATATCTGAGAAATAAAGGATTGTGGTGACTTGAATGGCTTTTGAGAATATCCGAGAAATAAAGGATTGTGGTGACTCCATGGGCTTTTGTGTTTGAACCTTGACCTCCAGTTGGCAGAACTGTTTAGGAAGGATTAGGAGGTGTGGCCTTGCTGGAGGAGGTGTGTCACCAGAGGCAGGCTCTGAGGTTTCCAAAGAGTGAAGCTATTCCCAATGTGCTCCATGCCTCCTGCTTATAGCTTGAGATGTGCACTGTGTTCCCGTTGTCATGGTTTTCCTCTGTAACTATGAGCATAATTAAATGCTTTCTTTTATAAATTGCCTTGGTTATGGTGTTTCATTAGAGCAACGGAACTTAACTAAGACAAGAGTGAAAGCTTTGGGACTTGGGGGAAGGCAAGTCGGTAAAACAGGTACTACACAAGCATGAGGACCTGAGTTCAGAGTCCCAGGGCCCATGTAAAAGTCAGGCCATGACAGCACTCCTCCAGCCCGAGTCCTGGTGAGGCAGAGATCAGGAGGATGGAGGCAATCCAGCCAAATCAATGCTCCAAGCTCAGAGAGACCTTACCTCAAAAACTACAGGGGAGAACATGGAGGAAAATACCTGACTTCTACCTTGGCCCTCACTTAAGCATGTATATCCTAGTGTGCACTCACAAACACATACACATGCTTGTATGCATACACATGTGCACACACATAGTCACACACATAAACACACACATACAGTCACAACATAGTCACACACACATGCATACACGCACACATAGAGTCATACACATAAACACATAATCGTCACATACACACATACACACAGTAACACACAGTCACACAAAGTCACATACACACAGTCTCTCTTTCACACACACACACATGCACATACAAACATGCACACACAGCCACACACACAAGACACAGTCATACACACACACACACAATCTCACATACAGCCACAGACACAATACACAGTCATACACACACACACACAGTCACACACACAGCCACAGACACAATACACAGTCATACACACACATATACATACACACACACAGTCACAGACAATAATACACAGCATACACACGCACAGTCGCACACACATAAACACACACACAGTCACATATACATGCACATAGTCTTACACACATAGTCATATACACAGTCACACATGCACACATACATATACACAGTCACACAGAGCCTCTCTCTCTCTCTCACACACACATATACATACATACATACATACATACATACATACATACATGCATACACACATGTCACACAGATATACTGATTTAAAGAGAGAGAAACACAGGCTCCTATTTCTATCCCATTCTGTTCCCTACCTTGACTAAGACAAAGTCAATCAAAATCAGTCTTGAGCCTTATTCTATTCTACTCCAGTAGTGAGAATGAAGACCAGTGAGCTCCCTGAAGCATGGGGCAGTGCAAAGAGATGTGCTTAGAACAGATAAGAATTAACTTGTATTGTCAACTTGATACAACTAGATTCACCCGGGAAGAGGGAACCTCAATGGAGGGATTGTTCAGATAAGACTGGCCTGTGGGCACGTCTGTGAGAGATTGTCTTGATTCATGGCTGATGTAAGAGGGTCCAGTCCACTATGGGTAGAGTCACCCTACACAAGTAGGCGTGGGCTCTACAAGAAAGCTAGCTGAGTGTGAGCCAGTGAACATGCCAATGGGCAGCATCCCTCCACGGTTCCCACCTTCAGGCCTCTGCTTGAGTTCTTGCCCCAACTTCATTCATTGAAGGGCAATAAGCTGACATCAACACTTTGCTCCCTCCCCTCAGTCGCTTTGGGTCATTGTGTCTTATCACAGCAACAGACAGAGAACTAGAAGAATATCTGGGAAGGAAAAGTGAACCTCAAAAGTGGGGATTGGAAGAGGGACTGTGAGAGAAGAGAGAGGCAGAGAATCTCAGAGTAGAGCAAGTGGAGTGGACAGTGGGGTCAGGGTGGGGCTAGGAACAACTCCATTCTGGAAAAATTCTCAACATTCAAAATTTTGGAATGTGGGTGAATTTGAAAATGGATAGGCATTTATTTTAAATTTTTTAAAAGCATTTCTCTTAGGGTGGGGGATCACCAAGAAAGTCAGAAGCAAACAGCTCCCATGGGTGTACGCAACAAGAAGTTGAAACTGCCTTTGAAGAACACATTATTTAAAATTATATAAAATTATTTAAAATTATAACAAAATATATGTGATATAACATTTGCCACCAACAGGTTTTTTTCAACATCCAGTTCTATCATATTCCACATTCTAACTGCTGGGCCACAGATATTCAGAACTTACTCACAGCCATTGCCTTCCTGCGACCTTCGGAAACCACTGTTCAATTTTGTCTATGAATTTGTTCATCCTAGGTACTTCCACTCAGTCGAATCATAACGTGTGTGTCTTTGTGTTCAGAACATGTTTCATTCCTATCACGTGTCCATCATTGAATCGTTCTGACGTTGGAAAGCAGGAGAGTGTCGGGGACTACTGGCACCGCAAGGCTATCATCCGGTCTCTTCCCACCGTTACCAAACATCAGCCAGAGCTACTTACAGGAGAAAGGTTTCAGGGGGTAGCACCCTATCATGGCCGGGAAGGCTTGGAAACCAGAGCATGCCACACAGTTTGTTCACTTCTCTGGATTAGGAAACAGGGCTCAAGCCAGAAGCCAGGAAGGCCAACAACTTTCATGCCCCAGCCCTCAGTGAAGCACTGCCTCCAAGTATGCACCATCGCCTCCTGAAGGTTCTACAAGCTTAGGTCAGAGAGGCGGCTCAGCGTACAGACATACTTACATCAACTGGGAACAAGAGATTCAAGTAAGATTCAAGTACCTGAGCCTGTGGGAGACATTTTGCATCCATCCATAAGAGCCCCGTCACTGGGAGAAGCCAGACCTTGGCTATGACTCTTTGCATCATCACCGCAGCCTGTGGCACAGCTGCCTGATCCCACATTTCTATTCTGGTCTTAACTTTCCTCCCTAGCCAGTACTTCATGGACTAATTGCCACATCGGGATCTGGAACAAAAAAGATTCCCATGAAAGTGCTAACAGCTGACAGCATAATAAAGCGCATTGTGTTTCAACTTCATGGTTCCATCCACTGAGTCTCTAAGGGAGAGTTTCAGATGATGGTCATGGCCTGGTGAGGAACAGCCCATTTGCACAGTCTGCCCTGCCTTGAGCTACAGCCTTAAGTCTACCTCAAGCCTGTCAGTAGTGGAGGCTCTTATGGGTTAGATGTGAAATCTGTGTATATGAAGTTTGTTCCCAGTTAGTGATACTGTTTTAGAGGTTGTGTCTTTTCTTTATTCAGTTTTTAAAATTTTGTTAGGATGTGTGTGTGTGTGTGTGTGTGTGTGTGTGTGTGTGTGTAGGCACAGGCACAGGCATGTCATAGTGTGTATGTGTAAGTCATAGGACAACATTAGGGAGTCAGTTCTCTCCTTCAGTTGTAGGTTCCAGGGATCAAAATGAGTCATCAAGCAAGAGATTACATCCTACAGAGAATCCATTCACTGAGGTCAAGGCACATGTACTAAAGACCTTCTGTTTTCCTGCTTGGTGCCTGAGTGGAGGCCAGCCAAGGGAATCCTCTGAAAGGAACTGATGAAGAAGGACTACCATAGGTCAACTATGGACCATCTATGATGTCAGGTGGAAGTACTTCAGACTGGAGGCTCTCTGGGACCATTGCAACTTGGATTCACACACTGTTTTATAAAAGTATCTTTTATCCACCTGATGTAATTGTCATCTTGGAGGCTTACTGCTGAATAACCTCACTCTTTCTAGTTCTTTCTGAACTCTGACTGGCTGGTTCAACTCAGCTGTTCTGGCGTGAACTCCTCTCCAAGCTGGCTGATTCACTCTGACTTCTCTCAGCTTCTCACAGAATTGCTCAGCTTGTCCTCTAACTATGGCAATTTGTTCTAATCTTCTGGCTCCTTCTTATTCTCTGGTTTCAACTGCCTCTGCTAACCTGTACTGAACTCACTCCATGAACTCACTAAGGAACTCAACTCCACTGCACTGCACTCATTGCACTGACTGACTGACTCTTTCTCCCTGCACTGCTCTTAAATAACCTCTTTCCTGTGCTGTTCCCATAAGAGTTGGGCGTATCCTATCTCTGACTCATCCTGTCAAATATCTCTCTGATTCATCACATTGTCTGCCCCTCAATTAGACATCCCTTTCAAACATGGCTGCCTCATTCTACAAACTAATTTTACCATAAATGTATGTACTAAGGGCACATCTATTCCAGTGAGAGGGATTAAAGGTGTGTGGTGTGTTTACATTCCAGTCAGATCACAAAGATCTGGGTCTTTGGATGTGATCCCTTGCCAGAGCAGCCGTGTTGCTGGATTAAAATTCTTCTACATCATTTTAAGTCCAGGGCCAGAGCTGAACCTCAGACAGGATTCCCCAGACATGTGAGTTGTGAGGGAGACAGCCTTTCATGATGTTGAGGGAAGGAGGTGCTAAGGCAGTCTTCTCAGATAAGGCTGAGCTGTGACCTGAGGCCACTGGAGCATCCCCAAGGGGTTGCCATGATATCATCTGGGGCAAGAGAGGCCTCTGAGCCTACTCATCACCTGCGTGTCCCTTCCCTTAGTGGGGCTGACTCTACATCACACCATCTTGGGAGGGAGGCTCTGCATGGTGAGAGAGAGTCTAGCCATCTTCTGCAGGAGTGTGACATCTGCATGATGCATGTATGCAAACCACCCACAGGCTAGCAATCTGAGGTGGTTGCTGCTAGAGACAGAAATAAACTCCAGTCCAATTAGGAAGAGCTTTCCTGGCTTTGAGATGATTCCAACAAAGAACTTTCCAGTGTGAAAAAGGAGACTGAGACTTAAGGTAAATAATGATTTACCAAAAGGCAGCTTGAGGGTAGACATGAAAACATGCACATAGCGCTTCTTTAAAAATCAGAGAAAAATGACTGCATGTGTGAGCTGGCTGCCTGTAAAACCCCACACCATGAGACTCCCTCCAATGAGAATCAGCACCCGCAGACAGTTAGACATTTAGCATCTTCTTGGATGGATTACAGCTCTGCCGTGCGCATCTGTTTTTGCTTCACAGTCTGCTGGAACAGGATGAAGTTTTTTGGGGTTTTGGTATATATATTTTTTTGATTTGACAGATTTATCCACCTGGTTTTCAAGCCCGTGGTCATTTGGTAGATGATGATGGTGGGGTGGTCTGGGGGTGAGTGCCTTCAACCAAGTCATTCATCCTAGAGGTAGGTGCAGCCTTACTCTGCCCCGCAGCTCCCACAGCAAAGAGAATGGTTCAACGAAAACTTGACTGATGACTGCCTGGTTTTTGTTGCTGTTGTTGTTATTGTTGTCGTTTTTTTTGCTTGATTTACGGTCCTCATGGGACACACAGTGGCCAGCCTGCTGTGACATTAGAAAATAGCTCAAGAGTTTAGGGATGACTTATGCTTGAAGATCTGAGAGACAGTGGCTGTTTGTTGACAAAGTGGGTGGTGTGTTCGGATAAGACTAGGCCATCAGAGAAGCTGTAGCATTCACCATGAAGCCAGAAGGAAGGTAGGCGTGGCCACTGTCAGACTGGAGAACTTGACCATCCCATCTGGGCTTCCCTTTGCTCTCTCAGGACTTGCTAAAGGCAGAGAAGCAGAGACTCCTGAGGTACAAACTTCTCTGCTTCTTCATTCCTGAATACCAGGCCTGCACAGTTTGGCCAGCCCATGCTGACTGGGGGTTCTCAATCTCCAGGAATCAGCATCTAAGGGTACAATGTCTGTGCTAGGGGCCAGCTAGTGAGGACTCTAAATCACTGGAGTCAAGGAGTGTCCTCTGTTGAAGTTCACTCTTGACTTCTCATGGCCTCAACAAAAGCACCTCTAAGCAGTCACTTCATGCAGGGTCATAGGTACTAGCACTGGGGGTCCCAGAGGGAAAGACTTATGGTCTTCAAGCCAAGGCAGGCCAAGTTGGTGCCCTGGGGAGACTGTGACCTGCCTCAACCAGCCTCACCCACAGGGGCTAAATGGACTCTCCGGACCCCTCTAGAATCTCTCAAGGACTAGGGGAACTAGCCTAGTGTAACCCCATCTGCTACAAGGAGACCCAAACCCAACAGGGAAAGCTTTCTTTCTAAGAGGCACAGTGGTCCTAAGTCCTTCCTCCCCAGCCTTCTTGCTAAGGGATGTCCCTGGTGTAACCATCTCCCCTCCTCTGTCACTGCTCAGCACTAAGTGCTAGGCCTGGACGCCATTTGTTCTCAGACCCCTGTTCTCTTCAGCCCCATCCTCTCAGCTCCTCTGCAAGGCCCTGGCCTACCTGTATGCAATCTAGGAGGGGCAGACCAGGGACAGTCACTGTTTACCTTGTTGCGGCAGAGGACAAGATGGCTTCCTTTGTGGGCTGTCACTAGTTGTTAGGAGAAATAAAAGCCCGGGATTGACATAGACTATAGAAATGGACAGACCCACCTTCCATGGAGGTTGTCTCAGACTCTGCAGACAATGAGACAGAAAACTGACGAAGGAGGCATTGTTTGCCTGCAAGCTTCTGCATCTGCTGCCTCTCATACATGGAACGACGGAGGGGGCCTTGCTCCTGATGGGCTCTTCCTTCTTGT
>NW_022196904.1:188104330-188107247 GCF_008632895.1 Mastomys coucha
CTTTGGCCTCTATCACTGGTAGCTGTCCTTATTACTGACTCTAGCTGTAGAATGTCTTCTGATTTTTACCTTACCCCTCTTCCTTTTTTCCCTTCTGTTGCACAAGTTAAGTGCACACACTATACACACATACATGTACATGTGCACTCTCATACCAGATTACAGTCACAGAACCACAGAGCACTGACATGCACACACTACACACACACACACACACACACACACACACACACACACACACACACATACAGACACGATCGAGTGCAACTCCTCCAGTCCTACACAATTCACACAGTCACACACACACACACACACACACAGACACTCACTCCACCCTTTTCCTGCTGTAGCCAAGCTAAGTAATCTCAGACTAGCTCCACACCCACAGGCTTGATGAAGCCTTTTGTCTTAAGAGTGATTGGTGGCCATGGAGCTATAATTGGGCCATGGATCAAATGGGTCAATAAGCTTATCTGCAGAGCTGAACCGGTTCCAGCCAAATCACCCGGTGGAAATGAAGTCGCCTGAGCAGGTGGTGACCTTGGCAGCTGCAAAGACTTCTAAGACATGGAACTTCTCAAGTGCCCTTTGAAGATGGCTGAGAGCTTGGTGGTTGTTGTTGCTTTGTGTCTTCTGATCCTGGGCTTCGAATAAACGTTATAACAGGGAGATGGGAGATGGCAACCATGCTGGAGCATAGCATAGCTTGGTTGGTTTGAAGGTTCTTTGGGAGAAATTTGAGGTCTACGACTCAAGCTGAAAACAGAATTACAGGTCTGCTAGGTCAAAGTTCAAGTGCTAAAGGATTCAAGTTCCATCATGGCTCTGTTAGAGGTCAGCTACCTAACACCAGTGTCAGTCAACATCTTGAGGCCTTGGCTTCTTATCTCCCCTGCCAGTAACCCACAAGTCAATTTACTGACTGAAAAAAAAAAATCTATGCAGAAAGTTCTTTGTCAGGGTTGAAAAATAACAAGAAGCTGTAAAATACTTTATCTTTTTTTAATGTAAGCAGGAAACACATAGTTTAGAGTTCCCTGTAAGTCAGTAGGTTGGGGACATTTATTGTCAAAACAGTGCTTTTACAACCACTGACCATAGTATTTGAGCTGAAAAAAAAAAAAAAAGGAAAGGTCATTTGGCAAAAATAAGGAAAGAATACAGAATATCTAAAATTAGGATCTTGCCAGAAGATCTGCAGCCCGTGTTAGTTTTCTGATGCTCAAAGACAAGAGTAATACCATAGAGTTAGATAACAGTTAATACTCAAAGCTAAAAGTAATGCCATAGAGTTAGCTAACAGCTAATATTCAAAGCCAGGAGTTTTCCCATATGTCAGGGGGATGGTAAGTAAAGTTTAACATGTTCCATTTCAGTTGGATGGAATGTGTGTGTTTGTGTACTATATACAGAAATATTAAGGAGTGTATAAGGACAGATAGATGAAGGCATTTATAATATATATACAGATAATACTATCTAATTAAGAAAGGCTTTAATTTTTATTAAAAATGTTAAAAAATGTATACAAATTTAAACAAAGCTTTGAGTCTTAAATAGGCAAATTTTCATTATGTAGAAACCCTCAGCCATATTTCATGTGAATCTCAGATTTCCCCACACATCACTTATAAACAACCTCCAAGTACCTAAGCAGTTTCCTTTATAGCTTTTTGTTTTTTGGTTTGTTTTTGATTTTTTTGTTTTGTTTTGTTTTTCGAGACAGGGTTTCTCTGTATAGCCCTGGTTGTCCTGGAGCTCACTCTGTAGACCAGGCTGGCCTCGAACTCAGAAATCTGCCTGCCTCTGCTTCCCAAGTGCTGGGATTAAAGGTGTGCGCCACCACCGCCTGGCACTGCTTTGACAGTTCTAGCTTTTGAGGGCATGCCAGCTTGGACCGGGCCCTAGATTGGTCATCTAATATAGTCATTGCCAAGTTAGAAGCCATTTTGTGACTTAACATACATTATCTTAGAGTTTGGAGATCAGAAATCAGAACCAGGCCCACTAATATATCTCCAGCCTTCATTTTACTTTCCATTTTGAGGTACAGTTGTCCAGACGGGTCTTAAAATGTTAATCTTCCTGCTTTAGGCTCCCAAGAAGCTAGGAGTGTATCATCTATAGCTGGTTTTAGTTTGGTTTGGTTGGTGGTTTGGTTGGGTTTAAAGGTGTAGGTATGAGGTAGTCTAGCATTGCATGGTCTTGTCTCAGACTCCTGTCAACCTTGTCCAGGTGAGGGGAAAATGGGTTTTCCCGGAGAGACGGCAGTGTTGATGAGTACAGGAAGCCAGACTATTCCAAGTGAAAAATGGTTTCCTTAGAAGTTGGTGGGCAAGTATAGGGGTAACCAGGCACTTTCTGCTTGGACTTGAGGCCTACTCCACAGGAGGGAATTCATGTCTCATGCTGGAAACCTAGTCAGAAGTCATGGCTGTGGGCGTCATAAGCCAGGGGGAAGCTGGTGGGTACTATTATTGTTTTGCAAAATGGACCAGTCAAACTACCTTCTAAATAACTATGTTTAGACCATAGATTAGTGTTGCCTTGGTTAGAGAAACTTCTTTCTGCCATGGACAGCAGTTAACACAGAAACTTCTACTGGTCAAAGTGCTGAGCATAAGTGACAAGCGCTTCAGACTTGGACGTCACCGCCCCCTCCCACACTTGGAAAAGGTCTGGAAGAAGAGCAGAGATAATATAGCAGCCAGAGGAGGAGTGCTGTGAACACTGTTTTCCGGACTTGACATGGCTGTGTATATAGTTCCTGGCATGCAAGCCCTGCAGGGGCTCAAGCCAGAAACATTCCAGCACAGACTGGGGAGGGCTCATGACGCCCCACCCTTGGCTGTGGAGCTATGGGCAGCAGCTGACAGCTGCCAGGGAGAGGGGAGTCTTTTTTTTTTTTTCCTTCAGA